>NC_056739.1:686227565-686447565 GCF_019279795.1 Protopterus annectens | reverse complement strand
TATGACAGATGAGTAAAGCTGTGAACTGTTAACTGTTGTGTGGTGTAGGCTATGACAGAGTAGTAAAGCTGTGAACAGTTAATTAACTGTTCTTGTGGTGCCGGGTATGATAGGGTATGATAGATAGTAAAGCTGTGAACTGTTAATTAATTGCTTCATGTGCTGCAGAGTATGATAGATGAATAAAGCTGTGAACTGTTAACTGCTTCATTTGGTTCAGGGTATGATAGATGAGTAAAGCTGTGAACTGTTAATTAACTGCTTTGTGTGGTGCAGGGTATGACAGATGAAGAAAGCTGTGATCTGTTAATTAGCTGTGTGTGTGGTGCAGGGTATGATAGATGAGTAAAGCTGTGAACTGTTAATTAACTGCTATATGTGCTGCAGGGTATGACAGATGAGAACAGCTGTGAACTGTTAATTAACTGTTCATGTACTTCAGGGAATGATAGATGAGTAAAGTTGCGAACTGTTAATTAACTGCTTCATGTGGTGCAGGGTATGATTCCTGCAACCTTCATTTGTCTACTGTCTGACTCTCACCAAGTCACTTTACCATACCGTGCTCCTTAGCTATCCCAGAAAAGCAACACTTGCATCCAACGGGCTGTCTCAGACTGCTAGCAAATGTGTTATACATTGTCTTTTGAATCCCTGTACCCATACATTGCTGTGGGTTAGTTCTTCACTATATGCTGCTTGACTATGACTCTCTGCATGTCTGCTGTAGTTTAATGGCTTGTCAGATACACTTTTAATGCATGTTTTAAGAGAAGACAATTTTACTGCTGCCCTTGCTGTTTCCAATGTCAGTTTTTTTTGTGTAGCAAATGGCTGCCAATCTTTTTGTTGCAAAATCTGAAATAAAATGTTTTAAATCCAAATCTCTGTTATCATTGTAAAAGTAAAGAGGAAAATCACAGGCACACTCATAGGTTTGATCAGTCTTTATGGTACTTGAGGACAGACAACCAAGTAATGGGATAATGGTATGGCTTGGTAGGGCAGGTCATTACCCTGCCCTAGGGCATCATTTGATCATGATCTGGTTCTGAGATTGAATGCAGAGTTTGTATGGGGCTGGAATGAAATCCTAGCTAAGTCTGGTGGAGTTACTGAGAAATAATGTATAAACAGTGTAAATAATGTTTCAAAATAACTGTACAAAATCAAATGGGTTAGTTTCATTTCATGCTTTAAATAAACATTTTTCATATACCTCTGCCTCCAGTCTGCTTAATAAATACCAGTGAATTTATGCATTTAATAAGTAGGTAAACTGGATGACAAAGACCCCTTTTCAATTACAAGTTAGTTACAAAATATCCAAGGAAAACAATAACATATAGGGCATACTAAGAATGGTACTCTGACACTTAAAATGAACATCACATATTTATCTTACCTGGGCATTCACTAACATAGTGTGCATGTCATGCCAGAGCTAACATGGTCCGCCATCTATGCATGAGGAGCAGCACTGCTGATTAAATAAGAAAGAAGTCAAGTCCCTCTACATGTTGAGCCTCGGTTGGATACCAAAACACACACTCACAGCCATGTTGAGGTAGGGCAGGGCTCCTTTATATCATGTAAACAAAGGAGTTGATATAAAAAAGGAGATTGGATACCAAAACACACGCTCACAGCCATGTTGAGGTAAGGCAGGGCTCCTTTAAATCATGTAAACAAAGGAGCTGATATAAAAAAGAAAACAGGAAGGGAGTGTACGCACATGACATAATAGCAAAGAAGCAGTAAAGAATACATAAAATCAAGTGGAAACCTGCCAAGAAGTGGACATCAAAGGTTAATACTGTTGTACATTATGCTGACCACATTAATGGACATGTGGAGCATCACTGACATTTGCATCCACAGTAAGAAAGGCAACAGTCAAGGAAATGTTCAAAGTGAAAAATATGTTGATTAAAATATGTGCAGATAAAACTATACAAATTCCGATGCCCATATGTATCAAACTACAAATGCTGTAAGGATGGAAAAGCACATGCATAAATGTATGGACAAATGGAGAAAATTAAGGAACACCTGGATGTACTTCCCGTAAAAGTACCAACAGTGAATATGATAATACTGTGGCAGTAACATGAATGCTGTGAAGGGTAGGAAGTGAGACAGAGAACACATCCAAATTATTATGCGGTGAAATCCACAAGAATATGCCACAGAGATATAACTGTCACATTGAGCAGAAAATAAAAAATATGCTGAACTAAAAATGATTACAGATTTGCAAAAGGTTATAAATGAAACCTATGTAGTAGGGATGTTTACTAAGATGGAAATCTTACTAGACAAAATCATATTTGGGCAGTCCATTAACATCTGGTGTATGTGTGTGTGTGTGTGTGTGTGTGTGTGTGTGTGTGTGTGTGTGTGTGTGTGTGTGTGTGTGTGTGTGTGTGTGGGTGTGTGCATGTGCGTGTATACGTATATTAATATAGGACTATGGACATGATTAAAAGCGTGAAAGCAAGACTACTCATGAGAGTTACCTCCTAGAAGAAATAATAACAAAGTGAACCTGATGACACTATTGTATACAGACAACTGCTCTATGCACTGTTTCAAAATTATTATGTGATTGAAGTAGAAAGCATGTGTACCTAGGTTTGCATTATATTATGTGTGCATTATCTGTTTCTGCCAGACATACACATTTAACACACTACAGCAAAGTACATTCCTGAAGTATTTGTAATATGTTGAAAAATGTCTACTGAATTGACCATGTGCAACAAATCCTAATATCTGAATCTCTGAATCAAAACATGCAAAGTACCTCACAGTCAGTTCCAATATCTCCATCAGGCTCTTAGTGAACTGTGGAAACTACTAGAATTTAATATACAAGTTGGAAATGAGCATTTAACACAGTTGGTGACCTCTACTCATCATTACCAACTTCTGATGTGTGGAAGTTATCAGAGCCATGCTGTTGGTAGCACATTCTCAACAATTTTGCCACATAACAAAAGACAATAACTATTCTCCACCATACATTGCTTATGGTGCTTTGGGCTAACTGTCTCACTACTGAAAATGCAATACATCAATCTTTAAACTGGCCATGTACATAAGAAAGTACAGCAATTACTGGGTGACCATCACCCACCTAAAAATCATAACAAAGTATAACACAGGTCATATGGCACTTTATGACCACTCTGTAACATCAAACTTCAAGTTTTGTTGAATATGCCATTCTTGTCTTTTACCACTGTACTGTGAACAAATGAATAAAATGCACAGACTGCAAGATACAAATGTATTCATCAGACATCAAGATCCTCTTGACCTAGCTAATGATGCTGTACTAGCAATCATATCCCAGTTGTCAGAAAACACACAACGGGATAACCGGAGTGTTGCATTTAAATCAATATTGCTTCCTTAAAAGGGAATACAAACATTGGCCTTTATCTCCCCTTTTGGTATGTACCTCACAAGACATCTACAACAACTGGAAAGTCCACAGAACTACCTCACAAAGAGGATTACCGTCCTCAAACAGATGCCCTATGCAGACCGTCTCAAAAAACTCCAGCTTTACTCCGTCGCATATCGCCTACTCAGAGGCGATCTCTGCCTAACATACAAAGCTATGTCAAACCCAGAGCTGTTGGACATGCTGCATGTAAAGAAATCCCAATCCCTCCAAGCTACACACTCTAGGGACCTAAACCTTGTCACCACAATAAACAGAACATACTGGAGGGATAGATTCCTGTCTCAGAGACTTCCCATACTCTGGAACAAATTACCTAACTATATCAAACAAAGCTCCTCATTAGCACTCATCAAGAAAAATCTTGATGATTGAATGGGAGATAGGAAATTCAGCCCGGGGATCACTTCTGTGGCTCTGCTTGACAGGGGCACAGGAAAATAATTTTCTTGGGTGGCAAAAGCCAGGGTACCATTTGGCTAGGCTTATATAGGCCCTAGGGGCAACAGCCTAGTATCTACCTATGAACCTATGAACTGTAAAAGTTCTACCAAATGAAATTGTAAAAATCAATTCTCTTGAAGAAGCCATTCATGCCTTTTAACATTCTCTTACACACTCAGTAGTTACACCTTGCCAGACTCGAACAGCTGCCTATCCAAGTCCATAGTCTACAGAACTGTGTATTAAGCACTAATGACACAGAACAAATCATATCAGAAGTGTTACAAAGCACACACTTGAAGAGGTTACCATCAGCAGTATGTCTGAATAGTTATGACTCCCCTAAACTGTAGTTTCAAGCTCAAAATCCTTACCAGTGTTAGAATTCATACACGTGTGAGTCATCCATATTGCCATCTAGTGAGTAACAGAGTCTGTCAGTATTCTCCTTACATGCATACAGCACTCATACACTATCAGATTTCAACCCCTGCCTATCTAAGCCCATGGTCTATAGAACTGAGTATTAACTGCTAATGCCATGCAATAAGTCATAATAGAGGTGTCAAAAACACACACACATGAATGGAAGACCTCAGCAGTGTGTTTGAATCCACATCACCTTAATGGTGGTTGGATGGATCAAAATCCTATAGCCATGTAAGTGTTACCCCTAGGTTGAATTATCCATGTCACTTCTGTTGATTAATCCATTCCTACTCATTACTCTCCTGTTACAGCACCACAGAAGTTGGACTGTACTGGAATTGAACGCCTACCTATCTAAGGCCACACTCTATTGAACTGTGTGTTAACCATTCACACTGCAGGAGGAGTCTTACTAAACCTAGCCAAGCTACAGTTTTCACTGTGTGATACCTTAAACCCATGTAATAGATGCCCATAGGATATATGCCAATGTCACTTTAAGGACAAGTGTTTCAGCTATATCGCTTCTGAATGTCAATAACTTTTTCCTTTTAAGTCTTTACATAGAGATTCAGGCCAATAAAGCCAAATGTCACTAGATGTGGGCATGCACATTTTGGTTTTCTTATGACCCACTTAGCACAACATAAGTCTGCCTATACTCTAGAAACACAAGGTCATTAAACCAGGCTGAAGTCCATAACAATTAAAGTATCTGCAAAATATCCCAACTAACAACTAAACCATAAAGTAAAAAAGTCACACAGACAGACCAATTAGTAAAACCTACATGGAAAAACCTATCCAAGCTAGAGTTTTCACTGTGTGATACCTTAAACTTCCTGTAATAGAGGCCCATGGGATATATTCAAATGACACCTTAAGGACATCAAGTATTTCAGTTATATGTCTTCTGAATGCCCATGACTTTTTCCTTTTTAGGTCTTTATGGCTAGATTTATGCATCAGGCCCGGCAAGTCAGCACGTAAAAGTCTACTTCCAATCATTAGCTGACCGGAGTTCCGCTGTGGCGACCCCTAACCAGGAAAAGCCAAAAGACACAACATGGCCAGATTCAGGCCAACAAAGCCAAATGTCACTAGCTGTGCACATGCATGTATATATTGGTTTAGTCATATATTTCAACATATTAGTTAAGGATTGCTGGATTCAAACACCTGCCTATCTACAGAACTGTATATTAGCCACTAAAAGTCACAAGAACTAGTCATCCAGTAATGTACAATTTGCATATGTAGAGTATTGCATACTTATGTATTACTCTGTCAGACACATATGGACTGATGCTCAGAGATTTTCCAACTTAATTTAAAATCAGCTATCATGAAATGGCAAACATTCTTACTTTTACTCAAACTTACCCTATGCCTCTCTTAGGCATTGCACTCTCTCCTGATGCATTTCCCGGTTTATTTCAAACTCTATATAAGCTACACATAGAAATAAATAATAATGAATGCCTGCTTGTGTTGCCAAGTCATGGCATTCTGTTGCCTGGTTATGGGTCACTATACCTAAACAACTGAGGTGAGTTGTGGATCATACAATATTTCTACTATCAGTGAAAGAGGTCCTGCTTTCACCTTAAGTCACAGAAATGGTGATGGCATTCTTCACCCGTTTGTGGAATGCCAACTGCACTGCTGAGATGATTGGCTAAGCTATTCCAAGCCCCAGCCATTTACTGAGACCCAGTATAGCTACCCTGCAGAAGCTTTCCCCTGTAACATTTCACAAGAAGTCTGACAAAAATCTTGGACTCCTTCTCCCAACACCTCTGTACTTTAAATGCATCACTGCCCTCACCATCCCCTGCTATTTCTTTGGACAAATTGTAGGGAGTTGGCACACAAATCAGATCTCCTGTGAGGGAGATGACACACAAATCAGGTCTCATGTGAGGGAAATGGTGCACAAATGAGATCTTATGGGCACCGGACTGTGCATAATGATAGACAAACTAAACAACCACATTTGCATGACAGAAAGCATAGAAATAGGCTAGACATGAATGTATAGTTTAAGTCTTCAATGTCAAGTTTAGGCAAGAAAAATGACAGTAAGACTTGGCCATATATGCTGATCAGTGCATATACATATGGTCCATAGTGACTCCAGCAAATGCTGGTTAATGCTGATATCTCATTACATTTCAAATGATATATTACCAACTCTGGGCATGTGATGGCTGCATACCTCTCAACTGTCCCACTTTTCACAGAATGTCCTGATTTTTACCTGACAGCATCCCAGGCTGTCTTCTAATCAAACTAAAACATGAACTAGTGTCCCCATTAAGTACCCTATTCAATCACAGCCTAACCACAGGCTATGTTCCTGTTGAATGGAGAACAGCAACAGCAGTTATTCCCATCCATGAAGCCTTGGCAACAGACCCAGGAAATTATAAGTCTGACTAGCCTCATCTGTAAGGCCATGGAATGTATCATCATGGACCTCATAAATAAAGACATAGGCGACCTCCAAACATTGGATCCAACCCAATTTGCCTTCATCAAGGGCAGATCCTGTCCATTAAACCTAATGGATTTCTTCAAAAATGTAATCAGGGCCTTTAATGAGGGCAAATCTTGACTTGGCCAAGGCATTTGACAGAATCCCACACTCAGGCATTGTCGATAAACTTAGGAAACTCAATGTAAATCTTTTTGTTTTCAGATGGGTTGCCAACTGGTACAAAAACCGGTCACATACTATCAAAGTGGGTGACTCCACATCAACCGGCAGACTTGTCACCAGTGGTGTGCCACAAGGGTCAGTGCTGGGCCCCCTACTGATTGGTATATACTTCTCAGAAGTTCAGGCCAAAACTAAGGGGCTATGGCTGACCAAGTTTGTGGACAACAACAAACTGGGTGCAATTATCGAATCCCCAAATACTGTCAATATACTTGAGGAGGATCTTACACAGACCAACATCTGGTGTCTTAGTCACAGTATCAAATTAAATGCAAAGAAATGCATCATCATCCCCTTTGGTAAAAACAATGTCCGTTCACACTATCAAATTAACAATACCCTATGTACCTATGAAGTGGTATGAGATCTAGGATCACAAGTAGACTGTAACCTTAACTATGACCACCATGTTTGACCATTACTGTAGTAATGATGACCTTCTATGTAGAACATTTGATTAGCAAAGGCATCACCTCTAAAGCAATGGAGGTTATAACTCCTCTATACTCATCTCTAATCAGGTCCATAATTGAGTATAAAGCTCCTTTTGGCATGTACTATATAAAGCATCTGCAGCAATTGGAGAGACCTCAGAAGTTTCTAGCAAAGAAGATCAAAGGACTCCAGCACATGCCTTACACAGAATGACTAAAGTCCCCGTCATTATACTAAGTATAATTTAGACTTCTTAGGGGAGACTTATGCCTGGCTTACAGAGCAATCTCCAACCCAAACCTCATGAATTTGCTGCACATCTATAAATCTAACGGGACTAGATATACCCATTCCAGGGACTTTAATATGGCCTGTGACTTGAATAGGAAGTGCTGGAGGGACATATTTGTCTCCCAGTTACTGCTGTGTCTTTGGAATAGGCTGCCAATTCATATGAAGTAGAGCACCTCTATGACACTGTTCAAAAGGAACCTGGATGAGTGGATAGGGCACCATAAATTCATATCAGGGATAGCATGCACAGTCCTCCTAGACATGGGCAGTCATTTCTAAATACAATATTGGGTATTGACTAGAGTATCTATGGTATTACATTGGGATGAATCGTCAAGGCTTGAAATTACCTCCGCATCGATAACCTAGTAACCTCCTATGATACCTTGAACTTATGATCTCATATTTTTGATCTGCTCCTCATAAAGTTTGTGGATTTCTGGCAAATCACTGATAATTGAAGTCACTAAATAATGACAGACATTTGCATTTCAGACTTCATATCCTTTAGAAAATGCATGCTAATGCAAAAGCTTACAGTCTATTAACTTTTTAGAGTTTATAAGAGCAATATTAAAAATTTGTCCCTACTTTTGGGTATTTCCCCCCTCCCCCATTATTTTAGGCTTTGTCCATATTTCTTGCAATAAGAGGTTGAGAGGTATGGATGGTCGATAGCATTCATAACATGAACATTGTCATGTGACCATGAAACAGTGGCAAATTACTTTGCAGATAAGCAATGATCGATAGCAACTTATTATCCTGGGGTAATAATAATAATTCAAAGGGGGATATTCCAGAGTCACTCTTTGTAACCACTGCTTTTTTTTCTCTTGCCCTTAACCTATTAAGCTGTCTACTTAACAGATTAGGTCATGATTATAATTTGGCTCCCAGACGATAACAAGACTTCTCATCGTCTTTTTATGGATGATTTAAAATTGTAGAGTTCATCCACTGAGGAGCTGAAATTAAAACTGGAAGTGGTCAAAACTTTCTTAAATGATATAAGAATGTCATTTAGTCTTGATAAATGTGAAAAAGCAATATTTAAAGTAGGAAGGCTGCAGCACCAAGAAAATATCAGTCTGGGACAGGAATGTGATATAAAAGGGCTTGAGCAGGAGGGAGATTATAAATGTTTGGGAACTAAGAAATAATGAAAAAAGCACTGACATCTAGGAATAAAGTCCACTCTAAAAACCAACTTGCTCTTCCTTTTCTATCTCAGTTTTGGAGTGATCAACCGGCCCCAAAAGGTATTGCATCAGTTGGACAAGAAAACAAGAAAAACACTTTACACTTATCAAATGACATATAAAAAAAAATCAGTGTATACCAAGATTATATATTCCTAGTTCTGAGGTATGGTACTCCTTGAAATTGATTACATGTATAGATAAATCAGGCAGTAACTGAATGTGCCAAAAAACAAAAGGAAGAATATAAGGTGAAAGATCAGACAAGAAGGCAAGAAATGTGGAAAACGTGTAAATATAGTTGCAAGTACAGAAAACTCCTGGAGTAACCTCGTGTTGATCAATACCTGATGAAGAAATAGTTAAGGAGAAGTGAATTTAAAGTGAATTTAAACCAGAAGATAGAAAGTTAATAGTATCATCCCAGGATAGTGGACTATGTACATGTTGGTTTACAAACTACATTGAATATGTGGGAGAAATGGACAAATGCAGGTGGAAGCAGTCACACATCTTGTTCTGGGGCAAGATACACTAATGGCAGAGGGCCTGTATACTGAAAGGCATAATAATGTGGGAAGACTGCTGCACTGGGGATTGTGCAAACATTACAATATTGAAGTAGCTGAGAAATAGCTATAAAACATTGGAAATATTAGCCACAAAAATTATATAAAATGATGAAGTTAATATCACATGGGATTACCTATTATCAACAGTTCAAAAAACAGATGCAAGAAAACCAGATATGTTAGCCCACGAAAATAAAACAAAAATATTATTGATCATTGAAATTGCTACACCCAGTAATTACAGTGTCTACAGAGAGATAACAAAGTCATAAAATGCCATGATTTGTAGACAGAAATGAGGGCAATGTGAAAGAAGAATACCCAGAGAGTTCCAATAGTAGTAGGAGCAATGGGTCTCAAAAAAAGAATTCACAGTTTATTTAGATATGCTACAGATACATGTAACTCCTTATGAATTGCAGGAAGAGTCAGTTCTGGGCACGTTATGGGTGCTGCAAAGAGCACTTTTGGCTAATATCAAAGACTGATGCAATACTAATTTCTTAAACTTTAATCTTACTTTGACATAGGAATGGGGTACATTCCCGTCATGCTATTAGAAACCCAAAAGAGGTGAAGAAACTAAAAAGAGAGAAATCATATTTGTTTGTGACAATGTTCATAACATGAACATTGAAAATAACAAAAGAACAGCCGAGGAGTGCTAAAAAATCCCAGTTCTTTATTGTAAGCGCTTTCGTTCATCCACACTATACAATGAACTTATTCAGACATATCCAATGATTTTAACTTTAGAATGCATTTAATTGAACTAAATTCGTTCAGTCCTGGTGGAACATGGGCATTATTTCTTAACTGCCATAATAGTTCACATTCTTCCAACTTCAGTTCCCAAGGTCCATCTCTAATATTTTTACTTATTTGATCCATAATAATGAAATGGAATTTATGTGTGGGATTATCTATAACATGCCTTGCCAAAGCATTGGTGGTAGACTTTTTACCACTCTGGTATTGATGTCCGTAAAACCCTTTAAGTGCCCGTTCTGTTTTTCCTACATAAAAGCTTTGGCACTGCTGGCATTGAGCAAAGTAAACTACTCCTGTTGCCTCACAATTAAATCTGCTAAGGAATTGTAAACAGCACAGCAACACAGCTTTCAAAACATGTTGGAACATTGGTTCAATGGCATATATTTTTAATGACCCTAAGTGTACATTGAACTGATATATAGTGTGGAGAACATCAGCTTCTGTAAACTTTATATGTCCTTTTCATAAATATTTGTTATCCCATAAATACATAATACTGTCATTGAAAACAACAGTCCATCACACACAAAGGTCAACAACTGTATTGACTTATTGTTTGCATAACAGTTTGCATGTAGCACTGTCAGTCTTGAGGAATGAATGTAGAAAATTGGCCATTTACATCAAATGGTAATAATGCAGAAAATTATGCATGTACTAAGACCTTCCTGTCTGCTGTGCAATTAAGCTTGGTTTCACAATATTAAATTCTATGTCAAAATTTACACAGACAAACATATTTGCCTAAAATCCTTACTCCAGTAAAGGAACACTCTATATAGGTTCATAGGTTCATACTAGGCTATCTGCCCGAGGGCATTTACAAGCAATACTTACAGGGTTGTCAGAAGTTAGTATATAGATATATATGTGCATGTATATACACACACATATGCACAAAAGTTTAAATATCAACTTATAACTTTGGAGTGTCCATTTCCCTGTGGCATTAACAGTTAATGTACAAAGTTCAGAAGTTCATGTTTCTTTTCATCATAGCTTCAATTCCAAAGTAGAATCTCTCACAGTTATTAACCTTTTATGTGCCACCAAGGCATTGTATAGTTCTTAAACTTGACATAAGGACAACCTTGAATAATAACCACATCATGTAGATTTTTATGTCATATTGTGACAACATTCATGTTATGAAAACCAACCAAAGAACACATGCAGAAAACTACTGAAAATAACAAAAGAACAGCCAAGGAGTGCTAAAAAATCCCAGTTCTTTATTGTAAGCACTTTCGTTCTTCCACACTATACAATGAACTTCTTCAGACAAAAAACTGCCCAACATTCAATGCCTTATATAACACACTTGATTAGTTAATAAGTCAGTTAACAAACTTTATTAAATTAATCTAACTGTTGTGTGTTATAAAGAAGTGCAGTTACAAAATTAAGTTTAAAAATGCTAACAAGCACAATCAAAATAAAACAAATATATATCATACTAAAATGTATGTATTTTCTCATTGTGTACATAAACAATGAAATGGTGAATAAATAGCTTCCCCTTCCTATCTAAATGTTAAGCTAAAAAGGTGAAAAACTTTGCCTTTTTTTAAATAGCATATATATAAAAGGTTAAATGGTATCATCACAGCATAACTTAAATGAGTAAATATATAAATACACATTTTATACTACATATTACATATCCAATGATTTTAACTTTAGAATGCATTTAATTGAACTAAATTTGTTCAGTCCTGGTGGAACATGGGCATTATTTCTTAACTGCCGTAATAGTTCACATTCTTCCAACTTCAGTTCCCAAGGACTACCTCTAATATTTTTGCTTATTTGTTCCATAATAATGAAATGGAATTTATGCGTGGGATTATCTATAACATGCCTTGCCAAAGCATTGGTGGTAGACTTTTTACCAATCTGGTATTGGTGTTCTTAAATCCTTTGTTTAAGTCCCAGTTCTGTTTTTCCTATATAGAAACCTTGGTACTGCTGGCATTGGGCAAGGTAAACTACTTCTGTTGTCTCACAATTAAATCTTCCTTTTACACTGTAGATCTTGTTGTGTATACTAAAACAGTTCCCTACTTTTGTAAATTGGCATTGATGGCATCTTCCGCATTTCTTCATACCCCAATTACTTTTGGGTATTATGCTGTGACATTCTAATATGTTCTTCAAATTTGGGCCTCTTCTATATGTTATATTGGGTTTCCCCCCCACATTTCTGTGCACATTATTGTCTTCCATAATAAGGGCCCAATTTTTCAGCATCTGCTTCATAAAAATAGGGAACTGTTTTAGTATACACAACAAGATCTACAGTGTAAAAGTAAGATTTAATTGTGAGGCAACAGGAGTAGTTTACTTTGCCCAATGCCAGCAGTGCCAAGGTTTCTATATAGGAAAAACAGAACTGGGACTTAAACAAAGGATTTAAGAACACCAATACTAGATTGGTAAAAAGTCTATCACCAATGCTTTGGCAAGGCATGTTATAGATAATCCCACGCATAAATTCCATTTCATTATTATGGAACAAATAAGCAAAAATATTAGAGGTAGTCCTTGGGAACTGAAGTTGGAAGAATGTGAACTATTACGGCAGTTAAGAAATAATGCCCATGTTCCACCAGGACTGAACAAATTTAGTTCAATTAAATGCATTCTAAAGTTAAAATCATTGGATATGTAATATGTAGTATAAAATGTGTATTTATATATCTACTCATTTAAGTTATGCTGTGATGATACCATTTAATCTAAGTAGTAGTACCTTTTATATATATGCTATTTAAAAAAAGGCAAAGTTTTTCACCTTTTTAGCTTAACATTTAGATAGGAAGGGGAAGCTGTTTATTCACCATTTCATTGTTTATGTACACAATGAGAAAATACATACATTTTAGTATGATATATATTTGTTTTATTTTGATTGTGCTTGTTAGCATTTTTAAACTTAATTTTATAACTGCACTTCTTTATAACACACAACAGTTAGATTAATTTAATAAAGTTTGTTAACTTATTTATTAACTAATCAAGTGTGTTACATAAGGCATTGAATGCTGGGCAGTTTTTTGTCTGAAGAAGTTCAATGTATAGTGTGGAAGAACGAAAGTGCTTACAATAAAGAACTGGGATTTTTTAGCACTCCTCGGCTGTTCTTTTGTTATTTTCAGTAGTTTTCTGCATGTGTTCTTTGGTTGGTTTGCATAACATGAATGTTGTCACAATATGACATAAAAATCTACATGATGTGGTTGTTATTCAAGGTTGTCCTTATGTCAAGTTTAAGAACTATACAATGCCTTGGTGGCACATAAAAGGTTAATAACTGTGAGAGATTCTACTTTGGAATTGAAGCTATTATGAAAAGAAACATGAACTTCTGAACTTTGTACAATAACTGTTAATGCCACAGGGAAATGGACACTCCAAAATTATAAGTTGATATTTAAACTTTTGTGCATATGTGTGTATATATACATACACATATATATCTATATACTAACTTCTGACAACCCTGTAAGTATTGCATATAGAGTGTTCCTTTACTGGAGTAAGGATTTTAGGCAAATATGTTTCTCTGTGTAAATTTTGACATATAATTTAATATTGTAAAACCAAGCTTAATTGCACAGCAGACAGGAAGGTCTTAGTACATGCATAATTTTCTACATTATTACCATTTGATGTAAATAGTCAGTTTTCTACATTCATTCCTCAAGACTGACAGTGCTACATGCAAACTGTTATGCAAACAATAAGTCACAATACAACTGTTGACCTTTGTGTGTGATGGACTGTTGTTTTCAATGACAGTATTATGTATTTATGGGATAACAAATATTTATGAAAAGGACATATAAAGTTTACAGAAGCTGATGTCCTCCACACTATATATCAGTTCAATGTACGCTTAGGGTCATTAAAAATATATGCCATTGAACCAATGTTCCAACATGTTTTGAAAGCTGTGTTGCTGTGCTGTTTACAATTCCTTAATTCATTATTAGCATGCTCATTTTACATACATACATAAATATTTCAGGGATATGCAATAATGCTCTCATAGCATGACTACATACTAAAACAGTTATTCCCATAGTAAGTCTACAGGCTGTTCTTAAAAATATATAAATTTGTGCTTGCTTTAATGTAATTTGGTAGTCTATTCTAAGCATCAGACGCTCTCTCAAGGAACCAATTAAGATACCTTTCATTCTTATATAATTCCCTACATAGGCTGTCTGATGATTTTCTACCACTCTTTGATAACCCCAATAATTTTCAGAGATAGTTGTCACCAAATGCCCCAGATACCTGAATAAGGTCACCTCTTAAATGCCTATATGAAACACTTTACACATTCAGATACTTCAGTTTTTCATATCACCTTCAATTTTCACATCCATAAAAGGCCATGGTATATTTTTGCTGTACTCTTTCCAGTTTATTCATGCTTTCTTTTTATCAGGTTTCCATGTTGCTATTCCATACTGAAGTTTAGGTCCAATATAACCAAAAAATGATTTCATTTTTTGATTTCTTACACTTTTTTAAATCTCTTTATATAACCTATAGTTCTATAACTATTATTAACCAATAGGTTTATATAATTAGAAAAACTCAAAGCTGTATATATCCATACACCCAGGTCCTTAAATGAATCTACAGTTTCAATCACTGTGTGCTGCATTAAATATTCACATTCAGTCTATGTTTTCCAAAACTAATATGCTTTGTTTTTGATGTATTTATCAGTATATTATTCTCCTGTGCCCAGATGGTCAATTTAGTCAAGTTCTGTTGCAGACATGCCAAATCCGTAACACATGGAATCATTTTACTGATTTTTAAGTCATCTGAATACAGATTGTAGGACACCTCAGATGAAAAAGATAGATCCGAATGATACAGCATAATCAAGCATGGTCTAAGGACAGAGTCCTGTGGGACACCCTGACTGTAACTTAGAATTTCACCTGTCCAGTTGCTGCATGATACTTGACATGTCCTATATGTAAGCCATGCAGCTGTCATCTTATCAAGATTAAATCCATACCTAGTTCTTCTTATTTATTAATTAGTGTTTTGTATATGACCCTATCAAATCCTGAAGTTAAGTCATACATCACAGCACAATTTTCATTTATAGATGTTTTAAAGGGGTTAAGTGATCTGTACTGACAATACACATTTCCTTTGTGTTCTGTTTGCACTTTGCTTACTATAAGTCATCTCATCATCCATCATTAATATATGTAACAACAGTTTACCAAGATGTGCAAACTGCACAAGTGCATTCATCATCACTAAGTCTAAATGTATGACTAATAACGGTAAGCAAATAATCTACGTTTTTAATACCTCATACTGCTGCACATACATATGCTATTTGTTTCACAGAATGCACACAGAAGTATGTTTGTACTGCAGTCATTGATATGAGTGATGCAGGTGACAAAGGTCACATTATAATGTCTAGCAGCCATATAGTACACAATTATATTGCAACATTAACATTATAAATTGCATGCAGTTCATCTTAAAGTAAAGAAAAACAAGGATCACATAAGCATTATGTCACATAAAGGTAAACTAACCACAATGTGGATCTAATCCTGCATGGTTTTTGCTTTTAGTCAGGATATATTTTATTAACATGTTGATCCACCAAAGAAGTTACATAACAGATCTATTTTCTGCACTGAGTTGTTGTGACTTTCGGCTATATATATATATATATATAAATCTTATTCTAAAAACATATATATATATATATATATATATATATATATATATATATATAAAATACCTCTACCATGTAAATGTATATAACTTGTGTAAATATATACATAAATTATAAATATGCACACCCTATATACAACTATGAATGCAGAAATACAAAAAATAGTCTAAAATTATCTCCTCGAGGCCTTCAATTTTAAAAGGCAAGAAATAGAAAGACAATCATTCAATCCAGGCCATTGTGAGGCATTTAACCACAGTTTCCACAAACATTCCTTTTTTTCTAATAAAAGATCCCATGATCCACCCCTTTCATCCAAATCAAGAATGTCTAATATGGAAAATTTAAAAGAGTTTCCCGGTTTGTCCATGAAATGCTTGGCTAAAGCATTCATAGGTCCATTCAATCAAATATCCCTCAGCTGTTCATATAGCCTACTTTTTAATTTCCTCCCTGTTTTCCATATATAAAAACATAGACAAAAAGAGCAAATTGCACAATGAACCACCCTTTCAGTGAAGCAAAAAAACTTCCTATTCAACTTCACCTCAGTTTTATTAATCATAACACTATTTCCCCTCCAATATTTATGGACAATAGGTACAAGCCCCACATTTCATCATCCCTTGCTGTCATCCACCCCTATTGGACTCCATGAGGGCTTTTAGATTATTACCCTTCCGATAAACTACACTGGGTTTAACACCTACACATTCTGTCACATCTTTATCACTTACAAGGATAACCCAGTTCTTAAATAAAATAGAGGAAATGTCTCTACTATTATTATTGAAGGTGGTAATAAAGGCACACTCAAACTGACAGGTATAAACACTTGATGCATTATTGCTGAACTCCAGTATCAGATCACCCATAGCCTGTGATACTGTCCCCTGATTGGGCTGATGTCCATTAAGCAAAGGGAGAAAAAAGCCTTTTTCACATTTATTTATTACTTCAAGCATAATTTCATTAATCAGACAAGTGGGATATCCTCTTTTAGTAAAAATACCCCTCAAAAACTCACTTTCATCTAAGAATGTATTAAAAAGGCAAACCATGTGGGCAGCATTCACAAATTTTCCCTTTACTACTGCCTTTTTCTGTTTAAAGGGATGTGCACTCTCGTAATGTTAGGAACCTATTAGAATAAGTTTCTTTCTATAAATCTGTGCCAAAAAAAACTTTACTGCACATATCCTTAGTGAGCCATACATCCAAATAAGCAATTTCCGTAACATTAATCGTATTCCAAAGACATGCATCTGGAGCATTTCTCCCTGGGCCTCCGCTGAAAACAGGCTCTGTGGAACCTAGTTGGACGTTCCCGGTCAACAAATGTTAAATAAAATAAAATAAATAAAAATAAAAATAAAAATGTGTGAACGTGAGAAATGAGATAGTCTGATTGATACATTCCAAAAAATATTTCTCTCTCCCCCTGAACCACTCCAAAAATAAAAATGTCATTGAAAAAATGGATATACATTTTACAATAATTAAAAAATGTGGAGCAATATAGGAATTTCTTCTCCCATTGCAACATCACAATGTTAGCATAAAGCCCTCCACAGGCTAACCCCATAGCAGCACCCTTGACCTGTAAAAACATAAAATTATTGGTAAGAACCATTTCAATTAAAATTTCATATGTATAAACCTGGGTCTGCAGAAGACCCTACTCAACCAAAAACTCACAGAACCATTAAATGCTCAGATGGTGGGATATGACAGCATATAAATCCTTAACATCTATTGTGATGAAAAAAAAAAAAACACCATCATTATAGTCCAAGGCATTCAATCAAGTCAAAAAATCCCACAAATCTTTCCATAAAAAGGGTTCATTTAAAATGACGTCTTTTAATTTAATATCCAGAAATTTTGCCAGAGGATGTGTGATTGACCCCCTTGCATCCTCAATTGGGCGCATAGGTGATTGTGTTAGAACCTTGTGGTTCTTGGGCAGGCCAAACATAACAGGGGTCCTAGGATGTGCCAAATTCAAGAAGTTATATTTATCGATTGATATACTGCCATCAATGAATAAATCTTGTAAATGCCCCCTTGCTTTACTATAGGCTTTATTCAATTCATTTAATGATGATCTTATATAGGCCCTACCAGATAATAAATCCCCTATCCCCTATGCTTTTATTGTAATCAGACACATTCATAATAACAATACCACCCCCTTTATCCAGTTTCATTATTCTGATTGAATTATTATTCCTTAATGACCTCAGTTTCTCAATCTCATCACCTTTTAAATTGTTAATCTTTCTATTGGGTTTAATATTATGAATATTCAAGTCACAAACCCTTTCAAATAATTGCAAAGTGGAGTTGATGGGGGGATTAAAGGTACAAGAAATTCTCAGGGGGTCCATTGTCGACACCAAATCTTTAAACAAAAAATTAAGTTTCCTTACAAACAATTTCAAATCAGTCAACACTTCCGCAGTATTTAAACATTTATCTAAAACACATGTAAAACCTTGAGCAAGAAGATCACATTCCTTTATACCAACAGGTACATTTGATTAACTGAAAACTTTAAAATTCCCTTCAGTATTTAAAGAGATAGTCAAAGTTCGTAAATCTGATGGATTATTGTTCAAAGAGTGTGGGGGTATATCAATTACCTATGCCTCGGTAACTCCCCCTCACATTGCCTCTCTGATAGTTCATATGTCCCCCTTGACCCCTGTACGAGTAGTGGGGGACTTGGACAATGCTCTCCCTGAAATTGAATTTTCTCAGACTTTTGGAATGTCTCAATGGTGGAAATTCCTCCATCGCTAAAAAAGTCACGGATGAACCAATAACATCCCCTTGCTGTTGTTGTTCACCCAAACCTTGGGATCTAGGAGATTCGGGATAGGCAGTATTCCAACCATACGATATCCTATCTCTTTCAATTTTTTTCAGCTTTCTATTTTAAATATTATTCATCTGCTGTTTAATACTTCTGAAAACATGAACATATTCAAAAATTTAACTTCGTGCAAAGGGTTACTAGTTAACAGCAGGTCCAATTCTGAAGCTTCCTGGCTGAGGCACTGAATTAGCTTATCGTTATGTTTAATCACAAGTTCCATATATTCAAATCCATGTCGATCACACATGGTTAAAAGTTCTTTATGTAAACAAGAGTTATTAACAAGCCTGGTGGGGAACTGCCAAAGGCGAAGCCCTTTTGGCAAAATCTTTAGCTTTAAACGTTCCCTAAAATAAATATTATCAAGTTGTAACTTTTTTATTTCCAAGATTAAATGATCAAATTTCTCTAAATTATCATGATAATTAGTTTCACTTAATTTCTTTTCTGTAGTGAAACTCATGTTTGAAAAAAGCCATTCATTCAATGCAGAGGCTTCTGTTGAATTCCTAGCAAAAGACACTTATTGGTTTATAAATGTATCCATGTTGTTCAGGCCATCATTCAAAGTGTCGTTTAAAGAAATCCCATAATTTAAACTGTATTTTACATTCAACTCATGTCCAGAAGTGCGTACACCCTGCATGCCATGATTTTCATTCATTTCACCATTCCGATTCACTTTCCTGGTTACTACTGCTGTTTCCGGTTGATGTGGGGGGTGTGTATTACTTTTCAATGCTTTCCAAAGGCTGGGACAAATCCTACATCAGCAAAGTTAAGTTGCTAATAGAGTTCCCAAGGTCCTGGGAATACAAATCTTGTGAATTACCCACTTCGCTGCCAGAAGGCATAATTCACCAACTATAAGTATGATCCATGACCACAAACTTCAAAGCATACACATAGACTCTGGCAGGCAAACGTGAGTCAAGAAGCAACCAAATTATTCAAACCACAAAAAAACTTTATTATATCAATGAAATAAGAGCTTTCAACTCCAGCAAATTGGAGATTTCATCAGACAAAGGAAAGGAACAAAATGCATCTATTTAACACAAATATGCTTAGTACATGCCCACATCCTAGCCAATCAAAAAACAATTCAAGCAATAAGATAATTTACATAAAAGTAATACAATATAACAAGCAAAATTAATCACATCCCCTAAATATATTACAAATCTAAAAAACATCTTAAATAAAGAAAATACATAATATATATATATATATATATATATATATATATATATATATATATAAATATTCTAAAAATATATATAATACCTCTACCATGTAAAAGTATATATATATCTATCTATCTATCTATCTATCTATATATATATATATATATATATATATATATATCTATATATATATAACGTACTGCCCCAACATTATTGTGCAAATATATGCAGAAATAAATATATAAATATGCACACCCTATATACAACCATGAATGTAGAAATACAAAAAATAGTCTAAAATCATCTCCCCAAAGCCTTCAATTTTAAAAGGCAAGAAATAGAAAGACAATCATTTTAGTTATTGTAAAATGTATATCCAATTTTTGGATGACATTTTTATTTTTTGGAGTGGTCCAGGGGAGAGATAAATAATGTTTTGGACTATATCAATCAGACTACCTCATTTCATGCCTTCACACGTACCATTAATATTAAGGAACTTGCTTATTTGGATGTATGGCTCAAATTTATAGAAAGGAAACTTATTCTAATAGTTTCCTATATTACAAGAGTACACATCCCTTTAAACAGAAAAAGGCAGTAGTAAAAGGAAAATTTGTGAGAGCTGCCCGCATGGTGAGTCTTTTTGATGTATTCTTAGATGAATGTGAGTTTTTGAGGGGTATTTTTACTAAAAGAGGATATCCCACTTGTCTGATTAATGAAATTTTGCTTGAAGTAATAAATAAATGTGAAAGGGGCTTTTTTCTCCCTTTGCTTAATGGTCATCAGCCCAATCAGGGGACAGTATCACAGGTTATGGGTGATCTGATACAGGAGGGGGTGTTCAGCAATAGTGTATCAAGTGTTGATACCTGTCAATTTGATTGTGCCTTTAATACCACCTTCTATAATAATAGTAGATAAATTTCCTCTATTTTATTTAAGAACTGGGTTATCCTTGTAAGTGATAAAGATGTGACAGAACGTGTACGTGTTAAACTCAGTGTAGTTTATCGGAAGGGTAATAATCTAAAAGCCCTCATAGTGTAAAATAGGGGTGGATGACAGCGATGATGAAATGAGGGGCTTGTACCTATTGTCCATACATATTGGAAGGAAATAGTGTTATGATTAATAAAACTGAGGTAAAGTTGAATAGGAAGTTTTTTGCTTCACTGAAAGGGTGGTTTATTGTGCAATTTGCTCTTTTTGTCCATGTTTTTGTATAGGGAAAACAGGGAGGAAATTAAAAAGTAGGCTATATGAACACCTAATGGATATAAGATTGAATAGACCTATGAATGCTTTAGCCAAGCATTGCATGGACAAACCGGGACACTCTTAAATTTTCCAAATTAGATGTCCTTGATTTGGATGAAAGGGGTGGACCATGGGCACTTTTATTAGGAAAAAAGGAACTTCTGTGGCAAATGCAGTTGAATGCCTCACATTGATCTGGTTTGCATGATTATCTTTCTATTTCTTGCCTTTTAAAATTGAAGGCATTAGGGAGATAATTTTAGACTATTTTTTGTATTTCTGCATTCATGGTTGTATATAGGGTGTGCATATTTATATATTTATGCATATATTTACACAATGTTTTTGGGGCAGTAAATTATATAGTGTTTTACATGGTAGAGGTATTTTATATATAGTTTTAGAATGAGATTTATATATATATATTTATGTATTTTCTTTATTTAAGATTTTTTTTAGATTTATAATATATATATATATATATATATATATATATATATATATATATATATATATTATAATATTTAGGAGGATGTGATTAATTTTGCTTGTTATATTGTATTACTTTTATGTAAATTGTCTTATTACTTGACTTGTTTTTTTGGTTGGCTAGGATGTTGATGTGTACTGAGCATATTTTTGTTAAATAGATGCATTTTGTTCCTTTACTTTGTCTGATGATGTCTCCCGTTTGCTGGAGACAAAAGCTCTTATTTCATTAATATATTAAAGTTTTTTGTAGTTTGAATAATTTGGCTGCTTCTTGACCCATGTTTGCCTGCCAGAGTCTATGTGTAAGTTGTAAATATGCTGTAAAGTACATGCACTTTGTCATCACAGATACTTTATCTTTTTTCAAAATGTCAACCAATGTGTGCATCAAGGTTCTAATTCAAGAAATATAATTTAAACCTTCTCAGGAAGGCTTTTACCTCTGAAACATCCTCGGTAAGTGTACTTCTCATTAGCAGGGGTGCTAAACAAGTAACCAAGCAGGCAGAATAACCACAAAAATGCACAGTTGAAGGGAAGTAACCTGCGGACTCTCGAACCGTATAAAGTATTTTATTGTATATAAAACAACATATAATGTTAAACGCTTAACGACTCACCGTGTTTTTCATCCGTTAACACAGACTTCGTCAGACAAACAAAAGACTTAATTACATTGCTTTTATACAGCCAATTAACATTTGAATAGACCAATAGCTTTTGTTAATCAAACTCATTAATATGTAAACATACCCTTCGGAAATGCTGGCAATCGCAATAAACATAACATGGATTTCTCCCACTACAAAAAACAAATTATCCATTTTTAGCTTCTCAGAAAATGCCCATCATCAAACTGTCAATCCCAACAAGGTTCACGTTTCTAATGAATCATAATCAACTTTAAAATCAATATGAAATATAATGCTAAAACCTCATTCATTGTATGAATAATGTAAACATTACCCCCAAGTGGACAACCATGTTCATTACAACTGAACCTAATCATGTATACTTCGTGTACTGTTAATGTGCAAGTGCAAAGAATTAAAACCATATGAATATCTAAAATGTGTAAAATTCTAAAATAGTATGTGAATTGAATAAATATAATAAATATATGTGTATAAATAAATCACATACTTAATAAATACACATGAAAAATAAACAATAAAAAGATATATAAATATAACAACTAATCAAACATATTATACACTATGTACAATACACACACAGAAAGCATATTATAAAGGTATATTGATATATTGTATATTATAATCTAGCAGCCCTCAATTTAAGAACTGGTGCAAGGGAAATACCATCATTCATACTTGGATACTTGTTTGCCTCTAAAACAATTTGCCAGTATAGTTCTCAATACTCAATTTTAGTTTCCCACATACCACCCCTTTCATCTTTCAGGACTTCCTCAATAATAAATATTTATATTTAGCTAGCAGACAAATAGTACTATGCCTATATAAAGTATTACTTTCTTTCTTATTTTTTATATCATTCATATGTTCATAGATTCTCCTTCTTATTTTCCTTTCGGTTTTTCCAATATAGAATCCTGAACATATTTCACACAATGCCATATATATAACTCCATTAGTCTCACAAGTACTATATGTCCTACTTATTAATTCTCTCCCTCTAGATTCAATATAAATACATTCTTTGTTAGCCATAAATGTACACTGGGTACACATCCCATATTGGTATGTCCCTCTTAACTTGGTAGTTTTTTTAAAAACAATATTCCTTACCATAAAACAATCTTTGATATTTCGTCCCCTCCTGTATATAAAATTTAAAGTATCTTTATGTTCTAAATTCAAATCTGTTAAACTTGTGAACTTATTCCATTCTTTACTGAATACATTACGAATCACGTCTGAGTCCCCACTATAATCAGTAATAAAGGCACTTGTAAAAGTTTTATCTCTATCATGTACATGTTGAATTATGTCTGAATTATTATTATTATAATTTTCATCTTCTCTAACCTTTGTAATCACAAATTTCTTCCCTAATATAGGTTCAAATCTATCCTTTCATCCATTAATGACATAATTTCTTATTTTATTGATGAGTTCCATAGGATAACCTCTTTCTATAAATAATTTCCCCAAAAATTCACATTCTTCATAGAAATCTTCATCACTGGATGTCATCCTACAAATTCTAACAAATTGACCTTTTATAATGCTTTTTTTCTGATGTAGCGGATGCCCACTACTAAAATGTAAATATAAATTAGACAACGTTTTCTTCCTATATACTTTTGATCTAAATGACTTGGTATTTTTAATTAACTTCACATCCAAGTAATTCATTTCATTTAAACCAATCTCATAAGTAAATCTAAGAAAATCTGTTGTATTATTTATGTATAATATAAATTCCTCTAATCTTTCTTTAATATCCAACCAAAAAATAACTATACCATATAAGAAGCATTTATATAACAATCAACTATTCCTATATATACTGTTGTATATATATTTTCTTTCCCATGTGTTCAAAACCATATTGGCAATAAGGGGGCACATCTTTCCCCCATAGCTACCCCACTAATTTGATGGTAGTACTCACCTTGAAAAAATATATAATTATGTTTAAAAACCATCTCCATCAAATTAAGGCAAGTATAAACTTCTTTATTGTTTAACTCATCAGTAAATCTTATAGCTTCTTCGAACTACTCTAATCCAATATCATGTGGTATAGATCCAAACAGGTCTACCACATCTATAGTTATAAATATAAGCTGTTGTTGAAACAAATCAGTAGTAATATTCCTCAAAAAGCCCCAAGAATCTTTTAAAAAAGATTCACCCATCATCATCAATTTTTTAATCACATCTACATATCTAGCCAATGGTGAGATAACAGAACCTTCTGCAGCCACAATTGGATGCAGTGGTGGATCTAATATATCTTTATGAACTTTCGGAATACCAAAAATTGAAGGTATTTTTGGTTTACTGTTATGTAAAAATTCAAACATTTCTTTCTCTATGTAGCCTTCCAAAAACAAATCATATAGGGCTAAGTATATTTTCCTATACCCAATGTGAATCTCATTCTTAGAAATACAACCATATTTAGACTCATCTTGTAAAATTTCCAACATTTTAGCTTCATAAGTAATATTACTCATCAAAACAATTCCCCCACCTTTAACGGGTTTCAAAACCCTCAAATTTTAATTTTCTTTTAACTTTTGCATTAAGACTTTTTCTTCTGTGGACAAGTTTGATGCAAAGCTATTTTTCTTTATTACCATTCTCAATTCATTTTCCATTAAATTTTCAAAATTTTTTAACTGTGGGTGAATGGGTGGGTTCCAAATGCTTCTCCTTTTTAACAAATTAGAATCATCATTGTCATTTTGCATACCCTCACATATTAACTTTAAATTAATCTACCTGATGAACATTTTTAAATCTATAATAAGTCGACTAATGTCACTTTTAGTTCTAGGGACAAAATTCAAACCTTTAGAAAACAATTTAAAATAAGTATCATTTATTTCTAAGTCAGTGTAATTAAAAATGTTAACATTATCACAAGAAAAAACATGTTCTATACTATTGTTTGCATTTGGTTCACCACTCGGTGGATCAAAATAACAAGTTATCTCCTTCCCTTCTCCCTCCATCCATTCTGCTGATAGTTCTCATTGCATTGATTCTTGATCCTCTCTGACCTCCGGAGGGGGGGATACTCTAAAGGGTCATATCTATCTTGTATATCTTCATGGTAAGCATCTTCATTTCCATAATCTAAGGCATCATGTCTTTCCTTATCAAATCCTGAATATCCATCCATGTTATAATTGAACATAATTCTGGGTTTGGGGTACTGTGTATGATATTCATACTCAAATTTGTCTCTAATGATTTTTCTTTTTTTCCTATTGAAAATTCGAACACATTTATTGTCTATTTGCTTCCTCAAATCTAAATACTTATTTTTCTCTTCCTCAACGGTAAATAAAAGATCCTGTATAATTTTCCCATTGATGTAATCAATTTGTTCCATTAAAGTACACATATCATATTCATTATTTCTAATAATTGCTTTCATGAGGTCAAAGCCACAACCATCAAACATATCAATTAAAATATTATAAAATTCTGTACCTTCTTTTACATTATTTGGAAACTTCCAAACACGTAAACCTTTGGGTACAATTTTGAGCTGTATACATTCCTTTAAATAGGCATTGTCCATATCCAATGTTTTATATTTAAATAACAAATCATTTAATTTTTGTAAATTGTCAGCATAAGGTAAGCTAGAATCATTTTTTACCATATTAGTGTCATTAAAATTGACTTTTGCTTCAGCCATACATTTAAATTAGGTGAATTCTTAGAGCAGTCACCTTGTAAAGAACCAGTCTGCTGTGCATTCTCATTAGCACTATTCTGCCCGCAATACAGAATAACAGCTTCTTTATCCATCAATAACCTAGGAAAACTGTCCACACCATCAGGTCCAGCAATTCTGCCCTCCGTCTGACTCAAATTAGTCAAACTACCTTGGTATATGGAGCCAGCATATTGATTTGATCCATTAATGCCATTGTTGAAATAAGCACATTGATTTCCTGGTATTGGATGTCGTTGTTTGGTTCGCATTTGTTACTCCTTGTTTTGGTTACAAGCAGGCAGAATGGCTAATGAGTCACATTTGCTAGGCATTACCTAGACAAAAGTCTTGATACGTGTTCATGTACTGCTCAGGTGTGTGCACAACATCATGTAGGAGCTCATACCATGTTTACCTCTCCAACATATCAAGCAGATTAAGTGTTTCAGGAATGGTAATGATTTGAGACCTTCCTCACATATTCAATGTGCACAGGAGGGTTTAAGCTATATGATATAATCAGGACCTGGGGCTATGGGACTTATATAGTGCTAGGGAAGACTGTTTGGTTTCCCAAGTGCTACCAGAAACAATTCAAAACAAAACAAACAAAAAATTGTTGACAACTGTTGATTTGCTATGCATTTAAGATAATTGTCTGAAATCTTTCAAGGTACGTAATCTTCTTTGCAACTACTGGTTCATAGTTATATGTTGATACCTTATTTGCAATGAATGCTGTTAAACCTGGCAAAGTTGTGTTTTTGAAATGAACAAACAAAGCCTTTGTTATTGCAGTTATCCCTCACTTGTATTTTATGGGGGTCAGGTAAGATCCTTAGTTTTGTTAAAACATGTCTGAATTATTGAAACTTATGTAAATAATTCTTACATTAAACAACTTTCTCTGCTTATGATGTTCTATCTACCCGGTAGCTGTATATATTCCTCTATGTACATGAAATTAGTTTACTTCTGAAGTCATAAGTTTTATCCTTGGGGGGATGCATAAATGGGTATGACAGGGCTTGTATTGATATTTTCAGAATTACTTTGTATGATATCTGTTGCCTGCATAATATAATATTTGCTCCCCATATGTAGGTCAGCCTGTTACCCCACACACACCTGCTGTGTTGTTTAGTCTGATATAGTTTTTTTTCATCATGATGAGGATATGGCTCCAAATCAAAAAAGAGGGTAATCCTCACACAAACTTCCCTTCTCAGAAGCTGAGAATGAGGTCAAAGTAAAGGGCCATGGCTCCTAAACCCTCATGCAACAGCCATACCCTTGTGTAACTATATCTCACAGCAAGTGGTTGATGATGTCAGCGCTGTGAATGGCTGGAGTCTTGACATGAGTGTCAGACACAGGGCAAGTGATGTGACTTAAAAAGACTACTGACAGACTAAAGGTTGTGACATGAGAGCAAAGGGCTATTGGGGTTAGGCCCTCTAATAAACCACCACTCACTCAGATGCAGGAATTCTTGTCAACTGTAAGAGATCCATGCAGCTCAGAAGAGTCCTACAGTATAATTCTAGACAATGGAGAAGAGGTACAGAACAACCAGAGTATTTCCACTGTGATTTTTCTTATGCTGTATGCTTATAATACCTCTATTAACCAAAATTTGTGCATCTGAGGGCATCTGGCATTGAAATACAATGATTATCTGCACATGGTACGGACATGCATTTTTAACAGTTTTATATATATATATATATATATATATATATATATATATATATATATATATATATATATATATATATATATAACTTTCTAAGATTATTTGCATTTGCATGTGTGGTTGATTTATGTAGGTGTTAGTATTGTACTGTATTCGTCTTTGTACTTTTTTTATTTTTCTCTTTTGTTGGTGTATTTAAAGGTGAGGCATTGTATGGCACCAGCATTCTGGACCTCCCTCAGCCCGGTGTCAGAGGATCAGTATCCTGTAAAAAGGATGGCAATAATGGACAGGCACGGTCTGGAGTAGCAAAGGGTATTTCTGACACAGAGTGTGGCCCCCACATTCCCTTACCACAGTATGGACACAGTCATTCTGTTTACATATAGTCATGGTAGAAACCAATCTGAGAGGGGACAGCTTGATGGGGACATGGTTGACAAAGGTACTGTAGTTAATCCAGTTGCAGATCTGGCAGTATCTCTCCCTTCATGTGGGTGAAGTTCTACACGGGGGTGTTGGTAAAGGTGCTCAGAGAAGGTATACTTACTGCACTATCTCGATATTGGTTTGTCAGTATTTGCTACCCAATGTGTGTGAAGGGCTGTTGTGGAGATACAGGCAACTTCCACTAGGGCCTCAGAAGAGATAGTCAGACTACTGCATGTTGTGTATTCTGACATGAGAGACTGCATGATCCATGTGACTCCTTGGATAGGATGAATGACACAATGGATTGCATAGTGTCTTTCATGGAACATCTGTTGAGTGAGGGTCAGCATCCATGGGATCATAGTAAGATGTAAGCTGACGTGAACATGGACATGCCAGATTCTGCTCCCACAGTAGTACTACTTCCACTGCTACATCTGTGGTGGATCTGTCCACACCCAGTCATGGTTATAGTCATAATGACAGCTTGTCCAGAAAACTTTGTTGATTTTCAGGTAGTATTCTGAATTCTGACCATGGTAATGGAACTAGCAATACACCTTTTGAATGGTAGTTCACAAGGTCAGGGGTATCAGTGATGAACTGCATCCTATACCATGCATAGTTCACACTTGTCTAGGATGCCAGGTTGTTGTGTTAGCACAAATGCTGTGTCTCTGTTCCTGCAGACCCATACATAGTACGCCAGACATTGACCAGGGTCACTTCACACGCAAAACACTCCTGACATTGACCAGGACACCTCACACACAAAACACACCTGCATTGACTGTGACACCTCACACACAAAACATGCCTGACATTGACAATGACATCTCACACACAAAACACTCCTGACATTGACCAGGACACCTCAAACACAAAACATGCCTGACATTGATCTTGACACCTCACACACAAAACACACCTGACATTGACCAGGACAACTCATACACAAAACACACCTGACACTGACCAGGACACCTCACACACAAAACACGCCTGACATTGACCCGGACACCTCACACACAAAACACGCCTGACATTGACCATGACACCTTACACACAAAACATGCCTGACATTGACCAGGACACCTCACACACAAAACACGCCTGACATTGACTTTGACACCTCACACACAAAACACGCCTGACATTGACCATGGCACCTCACACACAAAACACACCTGACATTCACCAGGACATCTCACACACAAAACACGCCTGACATTGACCATGACACCTCACACACAAAACACGTTTAACATTGACCATGACACCTCACACACAAAACACGCCTGACATTGACCAGGACACCTCACACACAAAACACGCCTGCCATTAACCATGACACCTCACACACAAAACACACCTGACATTAACCAGGACACCTCACACACAAAACTTAACATTGACCATGACACCTCACACACAAAACATGCCTGACATTGACCAGGACACCTCACACAACCTCACACACAAAACACACCTGACATTAACCAGGACACCTCACACACAAAACACGCCTGACATTGGCCATGACACCAAACACACAAAACACGCCTGACATTGATCAGGACACCTCAGACACAAAACACATTCTTCAAAATTGACTTCTTTCTGGAGATGCTTACCCTGAAAGCACATACTTCCTCTGATCTCATATCTCACATAGACTTTTGTGTTAGGCTTGCCCTCCTGTAACCTGGTTTGTCTGAATGTATTAATGTCATTGTGTGTATCTGCTTAGTTCTTTTGTTTAAGTGGTGAGTGTGTGTGCTGTTCACTGCCTCTTAGCTAGTGCCATGACATATTGTGCATGCCTCTGTCTATCATGATCATCCCCAGCTACAGGTTCCTCATCTGGTCTCTGACTTCTGTCAGTTGGCTCTTCCTGTGGGTGTTGGGAACTACAGTCCCTGTCGTGAGGCACCCTGCTGTGACTGTTTTCTAAGTATAATGTTATGTAAGATGCTACAAATAGTATTTTGGCAGAGGTGGTAGAGATATATGGCAGGGCACTTCCAAATGCATGTAGACAGTGGAACCATGACTTCAGCAGCCCAAATATACATGCTATGAATTTTCTAGTCTGTGAGCGTGCAGTGTTGTAACCTTGATCACTTGGGTTGTGTGAGTTTCTCATAAGCTAAGGTTCTAGTGCATATTCTTTATCCCCCACTAGATGTCCTTGTGGGATATCACCCCTTGAAAATCTTAAGTGCAGGTCACATGTGTACCATATGTGGGAGTCATAGAAACTGCCAGGATGACCTGCTTGTATATTATAGATGACATCTTGTACATTACATATCACCTGAATGTTGATGGAATGATAGCCTTTTTAGTTCACATAGCTCCTTCCCAGTTTACCAGGTGGGGCTTTTATTTCAATGTGGATGCAGTGTGTACCCCCATACCTCAGGAAAATGGACTATGGGATATAATTTTGCATGGTGGAAACCAAATTATGCTTCCCCACGTTGCAGTACTTCACTGAAGAACTGGTATATTCCTGACACAAAGGCATGTGAAACACTCACTGTGTCTCCTGTAGGTCACTGAAAAGTTCTTGTAGCTAGTATATATAAAGCCATACCTACCTTAGTTTCTGCTGGGTTGGGTTCTCCACACTTTACATGGAGCCCTCAGGTAAGGATGGCAGATGTCCACTGTTTCTCAGATAGTATTTCTAAATACTGTGTAGCACTCTAGTATTTCAATTTCATGTTGTCCATGGTTGGTTACACTCAGTCTGAACCCCCATGCCATCTCTGCTGTGGTCTGGTAGAAGCACCTTGTATGAAAAACAGGTTTATACTGGCTGCAGCAACCCATAACATTTTTAAAGTTCTGCTGTAGCTGTTTCTGCTGTAGCTGTATTACAGCTTGTGCTGGAATTCAGAGCTAAAGTGAACATGGCATGTTAATGCTTGTTTCATACATTTCTGAATCGTTGCAGAATAATTTTATATAAACTGTAAGAATACAGCACAGACAGCCCAATGAATTACAGCACACTGGTTTATTCAGAGACAGCACTCCACAAAGTAAAACATAAATGCTTATATTCACAAGTACGTTTTCATCTATACAGACTTCCTCAGATGCATAGTGCTGTATTCTTACAGTTTATGGTCTTTTCTACAGCACTTGCTTCCATTATCTGTGACAATAATTTTCTACTTAACTAGAATACAGCATGGCTGATTATATGGTCATTAGCATATTCGGCTGCTAACCCTTTTCTGCAGCCAGCTGCAACATGTACTGCAGTTTCTTGAACTGCAAAACCTCTGCTTGATGCTGCTCACTACGTACACGAGCTTAGCACGATGAGCAGGCATTCATGAATCTGTTTCCTAATATTCTTTGACAGTAAACTATTTGTAGTAAAAAGATTCTGTATTGATTGGGTGTAGTGTGATTAGTTATCTACAAAACATTAAAATTGGTCTTTGTCACAGCCAGCAATATAACATTATCAGAACAGTTTGAGACATGCTTAGCTAGATCCATTACTTAGTAAATGTCTTCATTTAATGCACCAGTTGAACTGTAGTCACCGGCTTGTTTGTTCAGCATATTGCTGATTTTTGAATGAAGAGCAGAGTTGACCAACAGCTTCCTTTAAAAGACTTGTTTCACTGCTACATAAACTAGGAAAAGCTGTGGGGTGTTACTTAGAAACTGGAACTTGGCTGTCAGTAAGTTTGTGAAGAAATTCCATGTTAAAGGAATGTTAGATATCACTCAATTAAGTAAAAATGTAAATCCCATTTTTTTCCCATACAAAAAGCTTTATTAAACTGAATGCAGTTTCCATAATTCTCTGCCATATATTTCATTTAGTCTAACAGCAGTATTGCATATTCAATAAAATATGATGAATCTGACAACCAGGGAGCAAAGCATTTGGCCTGACTGTTTGCTTAAATATCCTAGTGTCTGGTGCAATTTTTCATATTTTTTAAAGAACAGAGCTCTGAAGCCCGATAACTTCCTTACCTCACTGTTTGTAAATATTAAAGCTTAAGCTCTTCTTGTAGCTTTATTTCTATACATACCTGAGCACTCTTTCATTTACAGCTACTTTGAGTGTCTCTCTTACCTGTCAAGTTATTTGTTAATGTAATAACACAATGTCACCCCTAGCGTATCACTTACACTAATGGTTTTGAATAGTCACTAAAATATTGATACTAAGAGAGAACCTATTAAATCATTGCTGCTTCTGTAGACATTACTGGAAGTCATATGTATTGCTCAGTACAACATGCATTTGGTAGTGTGAGCTTTGCAGTACTGCAGGTTAGTACATAATTCATAGACAGTATAAGAGATGGATTGTTAGGAAATGGAAAAAGTATTACGTGAGGTATTGCATGACTACCATTTGTCTGTTACTAAGAGGTCATTATATCAGAAGTATGGAAATAGCCTACTAATGTCATTGTGGTAATGTTTTTGTAGGCCTTACCTTGTAAGGGAGTCAGAGAAAACAGAAGATAAAACAGCAAAACATTCCCCCTTTAATGCTTTAATGTCTTTCGGCTTTTCCCGGTTAGGGGTCGCCACAGTGGAACTCCAATCCATTAATGATTGGCAGTTGATTTTTATGTACCGGCTTGCCAGGCCTGACGCACAACCTTCAACGAAGGTCTGCCCATTCACGCATGTCTCCATGCAGAAGACGCTGTAGCTGAGAATCGAACCGGACAGCTTTAATATTAACCTAAATTGGGCAGTCCTGCAGTGGTTTGAAGTCCCAGAAACATTGGTATAATTAGTGTAAGCTATGTACAAGGACCGAATGACTCAAGTATGAACAGTGTTCAGTCTCAAAGAGTATCCCACTAGGACTGGGAGTGCATGGGGCTTCATCTCTGAGCCCACTGCTATTCATACTGGTAATGGACTACATTAGCAAACAAGTTGGAGGGGACAAATCAACAAAGTTGCTAGACACAGATGATGTGGTATTACAGACAGACTCTGAACAAGAAAGTCAGCAAAGAATGGGGAACCGGATTACGAAACTGAAGGCACATGGGATGAAACTGACTACAAATAATGCAGTTGTAATGGCAGCAAATGGGAAAATCCATAGAAGCTGAGAAGTAAGATAGAAGGGAAGATAGTGGAACAGGTTAACAGCTTCAAATATCTGGCAGGGGTGATTGAGGAGAAGGGAAATCTGAATGAGGAGGTCAAAGCTAGAATCAGAGGGGGCCCGCAGCCAGCTGCCAGAGTGTCAGGGGTAGTGTATGTCAGAACAATGCCAAAGAAGCTGGAAAATAAGGTCTACAAAACAGTGGTGTGACTACTACTACTGAATGGCACAAAAACCTGGGCAGTAAAGGCAGAGCAGCTGAGGAGGCTAGAGGTGATGGAAATGAAGTGCTTGAGAAGGGTGATAGGATGCACATTGTGGGACAAATGAAGAGATGAGGATATAAGAGAGCTATTGGTTCATGTTCTCTTCACAATGACTTATTTGTTCTCCCATTCCCGTTAGACATACATAGCAATTGCCACTGAATGGAGCAGCTGCATGGTGAAGAGAGGCCATCATCTTGGGTAGGCTGCCCATTTTCTTTGTGTGCCTAAAATCCCTTAATGCATCTTGGCAACTCCTTCAGTGCACAGTATAGAATGGAACCAGAGAAAGGATCTCACTGACCACCCTTCATTTTATTTTTAATTTCTTACTTTGTTAGCCAAATAAGCCTACTGAGCACAAGTGTCCCTTTTCAGGTGAAGTTCTGGAACACTGTCTGGTTAAGTGACTTGTTTAGGGTTACTCAGTTGTGAAATGGAGGATGAAGGTATCAAAAATTGGACTATAGGAAGCAGGTAATTAGCAGCTCATGTAAATAACCACAACAACAACAAAAATAAATAAATACACTATACAATAAGCATTAGGGCTGGCAAAAAAAAGCTTTACTAACCCTCTGACGTCTCAGCACAAGCCTTCAGAGGAGTTCATCTCCTCATAGGTTCGTAGGATGGTACTAGGCTATAACAATTCCCTGGCTATTTCTTCCCACATTATATACTTTCCTGGACCCCTGTCTAGCAGGGCGACTGATGTGATCTCTGGGGTGAATTTCCTTTCTCCCATCCAATCCTCAAGGTTCCTCTTGAAGAGGTCCAAAGAGGCACTCTGCTTGACATGTATGGGCAATATATTCCAGAGTCTGGGGAGTCCCTGGGTTCTATCCCTCCAGCATGTTTTGTTTATTGTGATGACAAGGTTTAGATTGTAGCATGTCCAACAGCTCTGGGTTTGACATGGCCTTGTATGTTAAGCAGAGATCACCTCTGAGTACAGAGTATAGCTGGAGTTTTTGGCATCTGCTTTAGGCCTGTGATTCTTTTAGTGAGGTATTTCTGAGGCCTTTCCAGTTGTTGCAGATGTCTTGAGAGGTACATACCAAATGGGGCGTTGTATTCTATAATGGGTCTAATGAGGATGAGTACAGTGGGGCAATGACCTCCTTTTTTCTGGATGAAAAGCCCTTCGTGATGAGGTGTGCCACATAGAAGGATTTCCTGACTGTTGTGGTGATGTGTTTATCGAAGGTGAGACCACTGTCCACCTGTGTCCCTAAGTCTCTTATCACACTTTCTGTGTTTAGTGTACTGCCACCTATATGGTAATTCATGGATGCATGTTTTTTCTCAAAGGGATAACAATACATTTCTTGGCATTGAGCTCACCAAGCATCTGTTTCTGTAAGGCCCTTTTGTAGAGTATCCACGTCATTTGGGGATTCAATAATGGCTCCCAGTTTGCAGTCATCTGCAAACTTTGCAAGTAGATGCCAAACAAGCCAGGACTGAACCCTGAGGTACTCCACTTGTCACTTGTCTGGAGCTGGATTTGGAGTTGGCTACTTTTACAGTGTGGGTTCTATCAGTAAGCCATTTAGCAACCCATTGGGTGACATAGGGATTAATGCCCAACTTAGTAAGTTTATCTATGATTCCAGAGTGGGAGATGGTGTCAAAGGCCTTGGCAAGGTCTATATAGGCTGTGTGGACCACCTTACCCTTGTCCATGGCTCTGGAGACTGATTCAAAGAAGTCAATCAGGTTCAGGAGACAAGATCGGCCCTTCACACGCTGAGATACCAGAGGGTTAATAAAATTAACAGTTCATGACCTTACTCTTCTATGCTAAATACCCTTTCACTTTGGAATCTGATTGTCATTTATTGAATGGGTAGTGACTGGAACAGCATTTATGAAAAGGTAGCACCATGTGAAACAAGGAATGAAAATTAGCCAGTGGTTTTGTAAGATGCACAGCTTATTCAGCAGATAAGGCACAGGACATGCAAGGGCTCAGTGGGTAGCATTGTTAGTACACAGGAGAAGGTTCTCCAATTTAATTCTTGGCTGGGGTGCCTTCTGTGTGGCGTCTGCATGTCTTCCTTTTGTTTGCAAGGGATTTTTTTCTGGGTACTCTAGATTCATTCCACTTCCACAGACAAGCAGTTGTCTGATTAACAGCTTTAAATTCACCCTGCCCACTCAACCATGTGTGTGTGAGAGATATAGAAGAATGACATAGCAATTTGCTCCTATTCTAAAATTTCTAGGTAATTTGGATGGCAGTGGCTGTTCATAGGGTTGTTACAGGAGTCAGATGTAATTTGTGAGCATGGATGTATGGATGGGAGGTAATGGTTATATTGGGTGAGCCAAGTGACCTTAATTTACCGCCAGAATCTGACTGTGTCATCATAACTCTAATTATCATTGAATTCAACTCTCTTTTCCATTTAGTAAAATAGTAATTGCTGCTTAACATTCATTATAATCTGCTCTATAGAAAATAGTACTCTGCAGCCGTTCAGAGCTTATCATGGAATGTCATAATAAAACTAGCAGCCAGTAAAATTTCAGAACCCCTAAAATACTTAACGGAAAATTCAAAAATAAATAAATAAAACAAAATAAAACACTAAAGCCATCAACATGCAGATAACAGATTGACATGAAATAACTGTGAAATGCAATGCCACAGAAACATGTTCACTTACGTTTACATTCTTCATTCAACATATGTCACTTTTATCAAAAAGAATTAATCCAAATCTGTTATGATAAAAAATACAGTAGTTAGGAAACAATGCTTTTGAAATAAGAAGATGCATCTTTGTATCCATCCATTTTCCAAATCCCTTATGGTGGTGAAGATCACAATGGCAACAAGTTGGGTAGGGTAGACAAGACTTTTATTAAATCAGAAACAGTCTCCTTCTCATCCTGTTGGGATCACTGTGGATTCCCACAGAAGCTAACAATTCTCAAAGCTTACTTATGTGCCTCCCATGGAAGAAGCCAGGGACATCCTTGCTAGGTGCTTGAATTTCCCTAAATAATTAACTAGTCTCAACCCAAAAGAACAAAAATTCTGTTTTGTGCTACTCGTGTTTCATTCTGTAACCTCATCCCTTTAATCACTGCCAAATGTCCATGGTTAAGCATGAGGATGGCAGGAGTACAGATTCATGGTTAAACAGAGAGATTTATTATTTTTCTTATTTTGCATCTGATCATCATAATCCTGTGCAACACCTGCAATATTGCTGTGACTATGTGTATCCAGTGGATGACAGCATAATCCCATCTACCTTTTCTTGTGAATAAGACTCAAAGACACTTAAAATCCTCTAGATAAGGTAACTGATCCTCTCTCTCCTACTGAAAACAATCTGCTCTTTTCTGGGAGTGAATTATGACCACTGATTTGGAAGTGATGGTTTTTGTCCCAGTCAGTTATTAGCCAGCATCAAACCACACCTGTGCATGTTGTATGTCACACTCATGTTACAGGAAGAGGATGACATCATCATATAAAACAAGACATATGCAGCCTTCATGTCCCCTGATGGGATACTGTCCAGAACTTGGCTTCTCTTTGATATCCTGTCCATGAAAATCACAAAAGAAAAGAGACAAGGAACACCCTCACACTCTCAGAAGAGTACTGCACTCACCTTGATTGCATTCAACTTAAATAAGATACTGCTGCTACAACTTAAATAATATACAGCTACTACAATGTTAATAAGATACTGCTGCTACAACGTAAATACGATACTGCTGCTACAATGTAAATAAGATACAGCTACTGTGGTTGGGAGGGTGGCTTAATGGTTAAGGTGTTTGCCTTACAAACACAAGGTGCGGGGTTCAAGTCTCACAAGGGATAATTGGCTAGGCTTAAAATGGCTGCGTACTAATCTATGAACCTATGAACCTATGAACGACATAAATAAGATACTATTGCTACAATGTAAATAAGATACAGCTACTACGACATAAATAAGATACTGCTGCTACAACATTAATAAGATACTGCTGCTACAACGTAAATATGATACTGCTGCTACAATGTAAATAAGATACAGCTACTACAACATTAATAAGATACTGCTGCTACAATGTAAATATGATACTGCTGCTACAATGTAAATAAGATATAGCTACTACGACATAAATAAGATACTATTGCTACAATGTAAATAAGATACAGCTACTACGACATAAATAAGATACTGCTGCTACAATGTAAATAAGATACTGCTGCTACAACGTAAATACGATACTGCTGCTACAATGTAAATAAGATACAGCTACTACGACATAAATAAGATACTGCTGCTACAATGTAAATAAGATACTGCTGCTACAACGTAAATATGATACTGCTGCCACAATGTAAATAAGATACTGCTGCTACAACATAAATAAGATATTGCTGCTACAATGTAAATAAGATACTGCTGCTACAATGTAAATAAGATACTACTGCTGCAACGTAAATACAATACTTCTGCTACAATGTAAATAAGATACTGCTGCTACAATGTAAATAAGATACTGCTACAACCTAAATAAGATACTGCTGCTACAACGTAAATAAGATACTGCTAAAAAAACATAAATAAGATACTGCTGCTACAACTTACCCTCTTCAGAAATGAAGTTCAAAAGGCAGTCAGCAGCAGGCCTTAAACCTCATAATGTTGTAAAACCTCCCAAAAGATGTTCTAGGCTAGGTTCCTAAGTATGATGAACAACCTTCAGGCCTACTGGTCATTGATGTAGTTAATGTTTTGGATCCCATGCTCAAACGTATGCGTACTCTTATAATATTATCCATTTATTTCTTGAAGGGATGGGTTTTTGGTCTGTCTGTAATTGACAAGAGTTTACTCCTTAGGTATGGGTTGTCTTCGAGATATGAAGTTCTCTCTCATGCTATTGTTGATAGTAATTATTATTGAGTCTAACTGACTCTTGTGCTCAGACTCTGGTCACCATTCTAAGCATAGGCTTTTAGATAGCAAGGGGCCACTTAATACTTTGTATGTCAAGTAGAGGTCTCCTCTAAGTAAGTGAGATGATGCAGAGAAGACAGAGAGTTGCTATAGTCTTTGGCTATAAGAAAAGTCTTAAAGCCCTCTTATTTTCTTAGTCAAGAAACTAGGTACTTTCACCAGCTGCACTGATGGTATTTATTTTTGTTAGAGAAAAGGGTGTAGTGTTCTACAAAGCAGTGATAATTGGTGTACACAGAACTACAGTTGCCCTCAGACACATCTCTCACCTTCATAAAAAATCAAGTTGGCAAATTATTTATAAGGACTCCAAGGCTTTTTACTATTTTGTTATCTTTTACTTGTTAACAGCATGTAGAGCTGGTCTGGGTGACAAATCATCCAATCGTGTGTTTTTGACACGGAGGGTGAGATTATTTCCATCATACCATTCACGTTTTATCTTAACTGTTATCTGAAGGGTAGTAGTATCAGTGGATTTAAGGACAATGCTCTTAAATTACATCCCAAGTACTAATATGATTCAACCATAGTGCATACAGGTGTAATTGACCCGAGACATACCTCCCTAGACTCTATGAGGAGAGATATTAAGATCTCTCTGTGTGTCTCAGGTCAGTATGTGCCTAGCACTGAGCAACATTCTACCTTCCCCAAGCATGATACCACAAGACAAACAAAAGATGACTAACTTTAATAATCGGATTAGTTTCTGGTATCATTCTAGAGGGATACAATATATGTTAGCATGGGAGGAATATGGTTAACAAAATATATTGCTTTGCCAAAGATGGTCTGCATCTGTCCCTTCTAGGCTATCGAATATCAGCTAAAACTTTATCCTGTCTCCATAGAGCCTTTTTAGGCAATAGCAAAATAAACAAACCACCTAGACAGGGTTTTATTTAACAGCCTCCTTACATATTCACATGCTTTATATTCTTCTATATTTTTATATATACATTTACAATTATTGTAGTCTATATCTACTGTTCTAAAGCATAGGGCAATAGAAGTTTTAGTACACAGAACAGAATCCCTGGGAATTTCATAAATTAGTATTATTCTAGCTGCTTCACTTTTTCTTGAAGGTGAGAGTCAAACCCTGCACCTTGTTATTGTAAGATAATAACTTTAACAATTAGGCAAGCCCCCAACCCCTACTGACAAAAAAGACTGTCAGTAATACAGATTATTCTTAAATTGAATAGCCCAAAAGCATTACACTTGCCTGGGGTCTGCCAGAATAACTAATGTTCTGTTTAGGCCTTTATTAACAAGTGAAAATTCTGAAAGGTTTAAATTTTTTGTCATCAAAGTTGTCAGGAATGATAAAGAGGAAATGCTGGCAACCTACGGGAGCAAAAAAAGATTTGATTTGACATTTAAATGCTTGCTATTAGCCAGGCATTAACGACACCATGAATCTATTTAGCATTTTAAAGTACAAGGCAATGGAAGTTTTATTACATACCCAAACAGGGCTTTATTTAACAGCCTCATTGCATATACACATGCTTTATATTTTTCTGTATACATATGTTTATATTTGTTGCTTTGATTTTTGATGGTAGTGGATTGAAAATGTTGTATATGATGTATATATGTATGTCTGTATATATACATCACACACACACACACACACACACACACACACACACACACACACACACACACATATATATATATATATATATATATATATATATATATATATATATATATATATATATATATATATATATGGGTCCCCTTCAGTAGATTGAATTTTTACAAGTTCGAACCTCATATGGCCAAGACCATATGATGTAAAAGTTCGAACGGACTGAATGGAGATCCACGTACAGTGCAGAATGGGAAGATTTCCCTTTTCTGCAATGTAGTGTGATCTTGGAGTTGTTATATTTAAGTAGGGGGGTGGGTGGTGCAGGGGGATGTAGCCCCCCTGCTACAGACATCTAGTTTTGTTTTTTGTGGGTTTTTTCTTTTTTATTCAGTGTTCAAACTTTTACAAGTTCGATCATATGGTCTAGGCCATATAAGGTTCGAAATTGTTAAAGTTCGATTTACTGAAGTAGATCCATACATACACACATATATATATATATATATATATATATATATATATATATATATTATATAAATACATATGTGTGTGTGTGTGTGTGTGTGTGTGTGTGTGTGTGTGTGTGTGTGTGTGTGTGTGTGTATGTGTGTGTGTGTGTGTGTGTGTGTGTGTGTGTGTGTGTGTGTGTGTGATATATATATATATATATATATATCTAAATCTATATATAAAACAGAGAGAGAGAGAGATTATATACAGTGTATGTATATATATATATATATATATATATATATATATATATATATATATATATATATATATATATCATAGATTATATATAAATATAGATATAGATATAGATATAGATATTGCTTCTGTTCCTCTGGAAGCAATTAAAAGGGAAGTGAATGTAACTGGTTGATGTAAAGTTTTAAAATCCTGTGCAAACTGCTGTATTTTTAAATCTGATGAAGTCCCAACTTTGTAAGGTGACAAAAGTGCTTAGTGTATTAAAGTTTTTTTTTATTTTCTGCATGTAAAAACAAACTCCTTAGACCAGCTAGTGCAAACACCAATTAGTAGTTTAAACATGCTGGACATGATATTCACAAATTCTGGAGAATGCTGCACCTCCTCCCATTGTCATATACTTCCTGGTAAGTTCATATCACAGAGCTGTCTCCGAAATAAAAATCAGTTTGGCAACAGTTAGGAATTATTCCAAAGCAAACTACCTTTTATTAATCAATAGCCTGTCAAAATTCCATGCTGCTTTAAACCCAGAAAACTGCAAAACTGTACACAAAACTCTATATGACCATGACAATGGCTGCATAGAGGCTGCAGTACCTATGAAAAGTAAGCCCAAAACATTCTAAAAACAAGTCTCCCTGGTAAAAGCCTAAAGTAAACTGGTTATTCAACAAAAGAAAAAGTCATAGCTAAAATGAGGACTTGTAATACCCCAAAAGGTAAGAACTCACTCATCAAACTAAACAGACATCTAAGAATGCTAGTTAGATCCAAGAAAGACAATTTCAAGGTCATTCCCAGGCCAAGGACAATCATAAGACCTTTTTTCAGTTATGTCAGAAACCTTAAAGGCAACACACAACAGTGTTTTTAACCATTGTTAATGAAACTACATTTAATGACCTGGGTGATAAAGCAAATCTTCTGGCAGTCAAATTTAGATCCAACTTTACTATCCCACTCACCCCCAGCCACCCCACAGGAAATACCCGGGATACCTCTGGAATAGCCTGAAAATGTAACCTGTCAGGGCCAATGGAGTCACTTTTCAACTACAGTCTCAGAACAGGCTTCATACCACTGGAATAGAGGACTGCAATAGTCACCCTCTACATAAGGGTGGCCTATCAACAGATCCCAGAAACTACAGACCCCATTAATCTGACTAGTCTTATATGCAAAACCATGGAACAAATTATCATGAAAATAATTAGCAATGACATAGGAAACCTTCACACACTGGACCAAACCCAGTTTGGTTTTATCAGAGCCAGGTCATGTCTACTACCTTGACCTGGCTAAGACATTTGATACAATGCCCCACTCAGGCATGGTAAACAAACTTACCAAATTAGGCATTAATCCCTATATAGCATGCTGGATAGCCAGCTGGCTCACAGATAGGACCCAGAAAATTAGGATTGGTGAGACCACCTCCACAAACAGGCCGGTGACCAGCAGAATGCTTCAGTGATCTATGCTGGGCCTACTCCTCTTTGGAATTTACTTCTAGGAAGTGAGAGCCAGTGTCAATGGCCTCTAGCTGACCAAGTTCACAGAGGATTGCAAACTAGGAGCAGATATTGAATCCCCCCCCAACATACTAACATCTTACAAGAAGGTCTAACGGACAAATGGCTCGTGCCAAAGCCACAGCTTAAAACTCAGTTCTAAAAATGCATAATAATACATTTTGGGAAGATGACCATGTTGGGAAACTGCATCTTCGATAAAGTATCCCTGTAGACCCTGTAGCTAAGTATTTGGGAACACACACAGACTGTAACCTGGCCTCTGACAAACTTGTGTCTAAGGTAATAATAAAATCATTCAATGTTGTTGAAGTTATAAGTAAGGGCATGGGATGTAGGTCCAGAGAAGTCAATGTGCAACTGTATTCAATCCTTATCAGACCTATCATTGAGTATAATCCCCACTTTGGCATGTTCCTGATGAGGCACGTGCATGTGAAATGTACACAAATGTTCCTCACAAAAACAATCCAGGGCATAGACACAATGTGCTATGTGGATCACCTCAAAGCCCTAGCTCCATACTCTTGTCTCCTACAGATTAATGAGAGGTGATCTATGCCTGGCATAAAAGCCATGCTTGGATCCCACTCTGATGGACCTTTGGCACAAAATGAATTGCGTGAGAACTAGATCTAAGGACCTAAGCTCTGCTTGCAACAGAAATACGACATGTTGGAGGGATAAATATGTATCTCAGAGAATTCCCATTTTCTGGAACATGCTCCATCATCTGTGTAAAGCAGAGCCCTTCCATAACCCTATTAAAGCATAACCTGGACAACTGGATTTTAAATCAGAAATTCACCCCTGATTTGTCTCTGATGGACTGAGAAAATCATTAAATCAGGCCATAACCAACATAGATCCATTATAATGATATCTAAAATACAATAACCTGTGGGACACATTTGAGATGCAGAGCTAGGCTTGTAAAGACCCCAGCTGTTGTTAGCCTAGTGTAAACTTATGAAGTCTGCAATCATCTGCATCTTTCAATTGTGCATTTGATTATCCTTCATTATAGTCTGTGCTGTCAGAGTCATATGTATGCTCCAGGTCCACAAAACATTTACAGATAGCCCTGGCAAATCCCCACCCCAATATCTCTGCAATGACAAAAATGTAACTCCATCTCATGACCATTACAAAATCCATATTACTGCTTCTGAATCAAAGGTTTAACTAATGAAGGAAGTCACCTTTAAAACCACCAAAAAAGACTGAGTAAGTGAGGAGGAGTATGATCCCTCTGTAACTCAGTGGTTTTGTACTAAAGACCATTATCCTTGTTTGCTGCTCCAGACGACATTGTTCCCATCTCTCACAGAACACCCACACAGCACATTACCCCAATGTGTTTACAATGCCCAGCACCTTAAGTATTACCCAGTGGATCTCATCCATTCCCACAATCTTGCCATAATTATTGCAGTAACATCACCTATAAAAATTAATTCAGTCTCACCAGCAAGTTAAGCAATTGTCATTTTTGATGAAATCATGTCAACTGAAATTATGAGTTCCACAAAGTGTTCCTTCCAATTCTCAGTGAGGTCCTCACTTGAGGCTAATATTTCCCGTCTTGTCGATAACATTATCTGCAGTGTCTCATCTCCCCCTCTTGAGTCACAGGTTGGCTTTTCAAAACTTCTTTGAGACCATTGGAAAATCATTCTCTATGGGCTTCTTAGACTCCTGCTATAACCAGGCCTTCACTTCAATGACTGTTACAACTGCTGCTGCCTTTTCAGATTGGCAAAACCCATCAGTCAATTCTGGAGACACACCTACTTGTATTGAAGAATGCCTCTTATTTTAAACTGATATCTTCCAACAGTACTGGTTTCTAATAGGGATCTGAATGGAGATATGATGAAATCATTAAGAAAAGGAGACTAGTACTGTTGGTACTGAATTGAACCTCAAGTCTAGGTGAGTACCTTCACATGGTGGGGCCTGTTTTTACAAAATCTCACCATGGTGACATTGATATATAGACTGTATTTTAGATGGCATCATATCATGGAGAGAGGTAGGCTAAAAAACAAAAAAAAGACAGCTGGGTGCACAAGTCCCTGGATAAACATAGTACCCAATTCTGGTAGGTAAACTGTTGCCAGGTCTAATAAGAATGGTGTTGTAGAATCCTCAAGCCACAGAAACATTCCTACAATGAGGTTAGGCCAGGCTCAGGGGGAGGATGCCTCCTCCCCATTGTAGAAGTAGTAGTCTACAAAAAACAACAAAAACTGGCAGGCTAAAGAATAGTCAAAGATGACAACTGAGGATAAGGAAGAAATTATATACTGTTACTGTCATGGAAAAAGGCCTACATTTCCAGATATAAAATATTCAGAAAGATTAAGAGAGGAATTTGAGCAAAGAAAAGTACTTAAACAAGAAAAGCTGACAAAAGCTTAAATGCAAACTTGCTTTCATTAATACAACAGATCTAAGAAAAATATTACATAGACAAAGAAAAGTATAGTTGTGTAAGATCTTATAATAATGGTAAGTGTCATTCTCTTCACTGTTGCAGCATTCTTTACAATAGTGACCCCCTGTTAAGGGGGGCCTGAAGTCTGGCCTGTATACCAAAGCCTTTAGGTTGCTTTAAGGTACGCCATATTTATTTATTTAATGTTTTTATTTTACATTTGTTTACCAAGATGGTCTGACTGGAACAGTGCCCATTTTCAGTGGAAGCCCGGGGAGAAAAGCTCCAGTCTAAGCTTACATACAAACTATCGCAACAAGTAATAGAAATTATAAGCAACATTGACAAAAAATGAGTGTTAACACATTTACAGGATAAAATGTAAAAACAAAAATATGCACATAGTATCAAATAGAACAAGACTTTAAACATGTAAATATAGACAAATATATGGTTGAATTTATATATGTGGAGAAACGTAACATTAGTTAGGAAATTAAGCAGGGAAAATCACTTAGGCAAAGTAGTGCATAGTTAGTAATACTTCTGTGGTGAGAGTTGCAGCTAGGAATGTAACTACATATAGTGTTGTTAAAAGGGATATGTTAACAGAGTTAGTATGTACAGTCAAACTATATAAGTAATGCTAAGTTAATAATTAACCTAGAGTGTTACATGTGTAAAGCCAGGATTCAAAGAAGTGTCTTTTGAGAGATATTTTGAAATGATTAAGATTGCTTATGGATCTAATACTATGTGGAAGGGTATTCCAATTTTTAGCAATAAAGTTATAGTAAAGAGAGTTGTCTGCTGTACTGGATACTTTGGTTACTTGGAGTAAGTCTTTGTTAGATGATCAAAGACTATGAATGTTAGAATAGGGTTGTAGAAGATTTTTTACGAAAGGTATGTTGTTAAGATTGTGCATTATTTTGTGAACCATTATTAGCTGGTTATAATTCATAATATGAGGTAGTTCAAACCAAGAAAGGATTTTTAGGCATTGCCAGTGATGTGTTGATTGTGTGGAATCTGTTGCAAATTTGGCAATCTTACTATAACATGATTCTAATTTACTTAGTTCTGATTTTTTGAGTTTGGCAAGTATGGGGGATGCATATAAGAGTGAGGAGAGAAGGCACATTCTAGCTATGTCTATTCTTGCAGCATCTGTTAAAAATGTTTTGTTTCTATACATTGTTCCCATTTCTTGTGAACCTTTTTGATTGTGTTAGAAATGTGTATGTCAAATTTTAGTCTGTTGTTAACAATGACATCTAATAGTTTTGTTTGGAATTCTGGGAAAATCCTATTATTATTACTGGCAGTGTTATAAAAGTTAGCTGGGAGGTTAGTAGGTTTAGATGGATGAAAGATCATAAGTTTAGTTTTATTAGGGTTGAAAATGAATTGTGAGTTTGCTAACCATGTTTCAATATCAGAGAAGGATTTTTGTGTGACTGTAACAAGTTGAGTTATTGTGGAAGCTGCACATATGAGGGTTAAATCATCTGCATAATGTATGATAGATGCTTGAGAGGAGGCAGTATTAAGATAATTTATGAATATGCTGAAGGAGGGGTTCTAGGATTGAACCATGAGGAACTCCAAGTGTAACAGGAAGGAGTGGGAATAGATCTTGCTTCCATTTCACAGCTTGCTTGATAGATAACTTTGAAACCAGTTAATAGCATGAGGACTGATATTAAGATTTTTCAGTGTGGACAGTAATTTAGGATATGAAACTGTACTGAATGCTTTAGACATGTCCAAAAAGAGTGAAGACACTATTTTGCCATCGTCTCTGAATTTATTTATAGTATTAGTGAAACTTAGAAGAGCTGTAGTAGTGCTATGATGTGGCCAGAATCCATGCTGTGAAGATGAGAGGAGATTATTGTTTAGAATGTGTTTAAGAAGTTGAAAGTGGATACATCTTTCCAGAATTTTAGAAATTGCTGAAAGTATAGCAATGGGCCAGTAGATGGTTATTTCTGTTGAATTATCTTCTTTGTGTAATGGTGCAATATATGCAATTTTCCAAATAGCTGGGACATACTGTTCTGTTATAGAGCAGTTTATAAGTATTGACACAGGGAAGGCAATAACATCTGCTGTTAATTATAGATATTTTGCTAGCAAGTTATCTGCTGCCAGTGAAGTGGGCTTCAACTTTAATAGTTTTGCAATAGTTTGTTTTGGGATTGTCTGAAAGGAGAATGTATCTACAATATTGTTGGCATTGTGGGAGACTTGCTATTCTTAGTCAGAGCTAAAACACTGTCAGTGAAGAATATGTTAAATTGTTCAGCAACGTTGTTTGTGTGCTCACGTAAGTTGGGAAGTTGGGGTGGGGGTTGTGGTTTGGCCAGGATGAAGTATGTTATTGATTGTGTTCCAGAATATTTGTGGATTAATTCTGTATTTCCATTGTAAATTAGAATAGTAGTGTTGTTTGTCTAGTTTAATTTGGTGTTTGGCACTGTTTCTAAGTTGCTGGTAAATTAAACAGTTTTGGAGAGATTTATTTTTAGCGCAAGTTTGTCATGCTTTGTCCCTTATGTTTAGGAGGGTGCAAGACTCATGGGTTAACCATGGTGTGTAGTTGGCTTTGTCACAAACTGTTCTTGGAGGTACAAGTCTGTTTAAAATAGTAAGGAAGGTGTCATTGAAGTGTTGCACAGCAGCATCTAAGGGCAGTTGCTTAAGATGAGTTCAGGCTATTTTTTCAAGAATATTAAGTAAAATCTGTAAGTTAAGATTTTTCTTATTACAAATTTGGCGGAAGTTGATAAGTTTAGTAGAGTTACTGTGATTTCTCAGTAAGTAGGTTCTAAAGTGGTCACTTAAGTGATCTGGGAGACATCCTGCACTTTGGTATTACTGGGGTTTATTAGTTAAGAACCAGTCCAAAACAGATTGTTTAACTGTTTTCTGTGTCTAGTCGGGTGAGAAATCATTTGAGTGAAACCATGGAGGTTTAGGTAGTTATGAAGATTGTTAGAGTTACATGTCATCCAGTCTGTGTTAAGGTCTCCTGCAATAATGGTTTCCTGTTATATGGCTTTTGTGACATTTTGGAGAATGATTTAGATTGCACTGGAATGGTTCCTGGAGGGATGTAGATGGCTATATATATATATATATATATATATATATATATATATATATATACATACACACACACACACACACACACACACACACACACACACACACACACACACACACACACGCACACACACACACACACACACACACACACACACACACACACATATATATATATATATATATATATATATATATATATATATATATATATATATATATATATATGTTCTGGTTTAGTTGTAATCTGGTTATGAGTAGCTCTAAATCATTAATGTTAGTAATACTTATGTTTACAGATTGTAAGTTGAAAATGTTCTTAAAGAGAATTGCTAAACCACCTCCCTTCTTTTCCATTCTGTCACCTCTTAGAATATTGTAACCAGGTGGGGTTATTTCTATGTCTGATATATGTGGTTTCAACCAGGTTTCAGTAAGGATGGTAATGTCTTGGTTGTAAAGGGAGAGAGTTGCTGGAGTTCATGTATTTTATTCAGCATACTTCTAAGATGTAGGTTTAGTATTAGTGTTTCAGAACTTTTATGTGGAATAAGTAGTTTGATTTGCATTGGGGAGTTTAATGAGATCATGCATTCAGGGCCTGGTTTGGGTAGATATCACCACTAAGCATAAGTTTGGCTGTTATGTGACTGAGCAACTGAAAAAGTTTGAATAATCTTTTGTGAGTTTTAAAGGAAATATTACGGAGGCTTTCATTTGTAAAGAGTAGTCAGTGTTGTTTCAGGTCTGTGAGTGTGGTTATAAACAATGATGTGAACACACAAAAGCTATTAGGTGTTGTTAGGGTAGGGTTATTAAATGTTGTTGCTTGCTTTATATACTGGTCGTAGTTGGAAATGGTAAGTGGTGAGGTTAGCTGTAATCATGAGGAATAAAGTTGACATAAGACTATGTACAAACATGATAGTATTTGTGTTTGATAAATCATTTGAAAAATGATCAGTATTGAGGTAAGTTAAATTCTTGTTTGTTAAACTATTAGTATATTACAATGTCAAGTATTCAGGTTAGGGGTTACGTGTGAAATGTCTGGAGTGTTTACAGAAGGGTATCTACCATTATGGTAAAAATCTTCCAGAACTGTACTATATCCTTCATTTCACTGTTGTAGCATTCATTACACTAAGGAGAGTGCCAACGCTCAGGAAAAAGAGAGAGAAGGATGGACCAGCAGAGCTCTCTAGGAGCCCATGATGGCCCTAGCAAAGCCAGCTCAATCTCTGGAAATTCCATCTAACTTGTACTGCTTGGTAAATATATGCACAGAAGTTCAGGTAGCTACCTTAAGAATAGTGTTAGTATCCAAACCCTTGAAAAAAGCACCAGAAGAAGCCACAGCTGTAGTAGAATGATGAGAATTAACAGAAGAAGGAAGGCTGTTACCATGAAATGAATAACAAAAAGAGATGGCTTTAGAAATTCAAGAAGAAATTATTTTCCTGGACACAGCCACTCCTAAAGACCTAGAGTGAAAAGAAACAAAAAGCTGATCAGATTTCTGAAAAGCTTTAGTCTTATACAAGTAAAATCTGAGTTGTCTATGCACATCTAATGTGTACAACATCTTCTCACTGCCAGATTGTGGAGAAGGGAAAAAGTGGGCAAATGAATAGACTAAGGGACAATTCATTCACCACTTTGTACATAAAAGAATTAGTATGAAGGGACAGCCTGTCCTTATGAAACAACAAAAAAGGAGGACAAGCCATAAGGGCTTGAAGCTCAGTCACCCATCTGGCAGAAGTAATGGATAATAAAAGTACAGTCTTCCAACAGCAATGTTGCAAGGAAGTTGAAGCTGTAGGCACCAAAGGAGCCTGAGTCAATTTTTCTAAAACAAAATTAAGATTTCAGGGAAGCAGAACAGACTTCCTGAGAGGCCTAGTATGAATGATACCTTTAAGGAATTGCTTAGCTTCAAATCTAGAAGCCAAAGGAGGTGATAAAGGCAGATAAGCAGAAATAACTCAAAAGTGGGCCTTAACAGAAGAATAATCCAATCCAGCATTGAGGATTCACATAGATAAGATAGAACCAAAGGAAAATCCAAAGAAAGTGGATCCAGGTTACAAGAAAGACATCAAACAGAAATCTCTTCCATTTAGATAAGTAGAATTTCCTAGTAGTGGGTTTCCTGGCCTCCTGCATGACCCTAAGCACATCCTCAGAAAAAAGGTGTCTATGTGGAATCAAAATTCTATCACCCACAGTGTCACTAGAAGTGTAGACAGATGGGGATGGATGAGAGATCCCTTGTCTTGTGTGAGTAGGTCCACCCTGTTTAGTAAATTGTGATGACTGCCCTTGGATAAATGCAGAAAAAGAGGAAACCAATGCTGTCTTGGCCACAAGGAATTCACCAACAATATTTTTGGAGCATTCTGTTGTATTTTGAACAGGACTTTGAAATAAATGAGGGGAAGGAGAGGGAAAACATAAAGAAACATCCTCTTCCAAAAAAAAAAAAAAAAGACAGTGTCCACCTTCCAAACCACAGGAGCCGGGACTCTAGCACAAAATAGAGGAAGTTGCCTGTTCAGAGGAGGCAAAATGATCCATTTAAGGAGTACCCCACTGGTAGACAATGTCCAGAAACACATCCCTGTGAAGCATCCCTTCATTGGATTGAGTTATGGACCTGTTCAGATAGTCTGCCACAATGTTTTGACCTGAAGGCGTGTAAACTGCCTGAAGAGTCACTTGATACTCGATAGCTAGTTCCCACACTAGGAGTGCCAACCAGCAAAGAAGATAAGACCTTGTTCCCTTCTGTTTGTTTGGGATGAAAAGAGGATGAAAGGCCTGAAGAGACAGCAGAAGAGCTCTCATCTCTTTGCCATTGATGTGCTCTTTCTGTTGAAGAGGCAATCACACTCCCTGCACCTTTAGAGAGCCAAAAGCTGCTCCACATTCCACGTCTGAAGCATCTGTGAGCAGCTCCTGAGAGAGAAGAGATGGGTGCAAAGGGAGCTCTGGGTCATACCTCTCAACCTCTTAGTGCAAAAAGTCAGGACAAAGCGTGACAAAATCAGGGGACAGAGGCTGAAAAATAGGGACAGATTGTAAATATTGCTCTTACAAAGTTAGAAAGTTGCTAGAGTAACAGATTTTGTGTTAACATACATTTTCTGTTGAAGTCTGAAACTCAAGCGTATGTCATTATTTAGTGACTTCAATTCTCATCCCAGTGATTTGTCAGAAAACCACAAATTTTATGAGGAACAGACCAAAAATATGAGGCAAAAATATGGACATTCTGAGAAAATCTGGACAGTTAAGAGGTATGCCTTGGATTGAGAGTCAACTGCTGAATCCACCACTGAAGTTCCTGCTTGAGACATGGAAGAAGAGGAACTAAAATTTTGAGGGAATAAGAATGCTAAATCCAAACTAACTTTAGGGACCACTGAACTTTTCTCATGTGGAGCTTGGCAAAAGGGAGTATAGTAATGGTGGAAGCCATGAACCCCAGAGCTCTCAGAAATTCCCTTGCGGTTACTGAGGTCAGAGGAAGAAGAGAATGAAAAAAATGAAATGAGAGTTACGGAGTGGGAGGAGGCAGGGATGCCAGCATACTAACAGTCTGGATCCTGCACCCAGAAAGACATGATCCTGAGAAGGAGTCAGAAAGGACTTTTTGAAATTTAGAGAGAACCCCAGGCTCTGCAGAAGGGAGACTGTAAAATGAATATTTTGCAACAAACTCTGTAGAGAACATGCCTAAAACATGAGGTCGTCCAAGTAGGGAAAGACTTGGATCCCCCTTAGGCTAAAAAAAGCAATCACAGGAGTGAGCCATTTATTTATTTGCAGTTTGTTAACCAGGAAAGTCCATTGGGCCAAGATGAGCTCTTTTTCAATGGACGCCCAGGGAGAAAAGCTCCAGAGTATAAACATACAAAAATAACAGCAAGAAGTAATACACAGAGTTAATACATATATTACAAAAACAACTCATCAGTAGATAATATAATATGTTATACAAATTAATAGAAACTAATCGATTTAGTTACAGTAGTAGCAATAAGATTTTTGGTTTGTAATAAAGTAGTACAGAAACATAAAAGAGAATAAGCAATATATTTTATGTGACAGGCAGATACCAACACAAGCTGGGGTATTAAGGGAATAAAGAAAATATGAAGGAAGATATAGAACAGATGAGAGTTAGGTAGAATTTAGAGCAAGGTAGGTTAAAAGAGGTGGGAGCAGGAGTGGGAGTGGGAGTAATAAGATGGAAGTTAGGAGGGGTGAGAGCAGGAGCACTCCCGGGTAGTAGAGTGATATGAATGGAGCAAAGTCTTAAAAGAGGAAAGATTCTGTGTAGTTCGGATGTGGGAGGAAGTGAGTTTCATTTTCATGCGAGGGAAAAAGACAAAAGAAGTTGCCAAGGGGTACATGATGGTTTATGTATTTCAAGGAGGTTTTGATTATTAGATCTAAGGGTTCGATCAGGAAGGTGCATAGTAAGGATGGAGGAGGGGGAGGGGCACTGTGATGGGGAGAATATGAGTTTATCAGCAGTGGAGAGTTGAATATAAAAGAGATAATTAGGGCGTTCCAGCCAGTTCAGGGAGTGTAAGGAGTCACAGTGGTGGGAGGAGGATTTAGAGCTGGTAGCAAACTTTGAAATTTTATTGCAACAGGATGCCAGTTTAGCTTTGAGGGTGGCTTGAAGACTGGTAAGGAGAGGTGCTCTGTACATGAGAGGGTACGTTTAGTCAGAGAGGTGAGGTAGCAATTGTACTGGTAAAGCATTCCAAGTTTCTGGTGAGTTTTTTGATGATGGTTTGAAAGAGAATGTCAAATTGTAATTGTTCATCGATAAGGACACCTAGAAGCTTGGTTTGGGAGACTATTTCAATAAGAGTCTTATTCTGGCTTACTATAGAGAAGGGGTTTTTGTCCATTTTGGTGTTTTTAGAAGGGGTAAAGATCATAATTTTGGTTTTGGATGCATTGAGAGCTAAGTGATTATTTAACATCCATGTCTCAGTGCTGCTGAAGGCTGCTTGTGTTATTTGCATAAGTTTATTGAGGGATTCAGCAGAACAGATGATGGTAAAGTCATTCATGTATTGGACAAGTTTGTCATTAGGGATGTAATGATGGAAGTCATTAATCAAGATATTAAATAGAAGAGGGCGCAGGATAGAACCTTGGCGGACACCAGTCAGAGTGTCGAGGTAGAAGGAGGTGCAATTATTCCATTTTACGGCCTGCTGTCTATCATAGAGGTAACTGAAAAAAAGTTTAGAGAGGAAGAGGAGAGATTAAGATGAAAGAGCTTAGATAGTAGTAGTCTATGGGAAACTGTATGAAAAGGCATTAGATAAGTCTAAGAGAAGGGAAGATACAATATTTCCAGAATCACAGGCATGGTTAATATTATCTAGAAAGGATAGAAGGGCTGTGGTGGTACTGTGTCCAGGTCTAAAAACATGTTGTGTCAGGGTTAGCAGGTGGTTTTCTGAGAGGTAGGGTAAAAGTTGAATGTTGATGGAATTTTAGAGATAGGGGAGAGAATGGCTATGGGGTAGAAGTTAGAGATATCATCGATGTTGCCTCCTTTGTGTAAGGGAATGATAAAGACTTTTTGTTCAGAGGAGCGGTACATAGGATTCTTGGATGGAATGTTTGATTATAATACAGATCGGGAGAGCTATGCCATCCGCAGCCAACTTAAGAAAGATAGAAGGAAGGTTATCATGGGCAATGGAGCATAGTTTTAGCTTTTGGAGGAGTTTTTTTTTATAGTGAAGACAGCGATGGGTTTGAGGGAGAAGAGAAATTGATGCGAAGTATTTTTAGCAGAAAGAGAGGAGTCGTGGGTAAGACAAGTGGAGGGAGTGACAAAGTTCTGGGGGAAAGATGTGGTAAGCTTGGCTATAGAGTCTATAAAGAAGGAGTTACATTTGGTGGCTATGATATGATCTGAAGAGCTAGGGTCAAGACAGGGATTGTCATTCCTGCCAGGACTGAGAAGGCCAGAGATACTATTCCAAAACTTTTTAGGGTTGGATTTGTGATTATTTTGAAGCTTAGAGTAATAGGATTTGCAGTCGGAAGCAATTTGTTTTTTAATTCTATTATGAAATTGTTTAAATTCGGTAAGGGTGTTAGGCATTTTATATTTTTGGTGGAGTCTCCATGCTTTGTCATGGGTATGCATGAGGGTTACTGTTTCTTTTGAGAGCCATGGGACAGTTCTGGATTTCACTCTTTTTGTTCTGGGAGGGGCAAAGTGGTTTAGCAGGTTAATGAATGAAGTATTAAAGTAAATAACAGCATTGTCAAGAGGGAGTGTTTTCAGGGATCTATATTAGAACATTGAAGTGTTAAAACATTGAATGTTCTAATATCGACCCCTATTCAGCGAACTCTTGAAATAGCAAAGCTGCAGAACACCGAATATTTTCCTAGGGAAAGTATTCGGTGGGCCGTTTCTGCAGCTTCACTATTTCCTTGACTGTGGTGCGAAAGCGACGGATCGGGTTAAGGTAAGTGTGCGAAAGGACTGAGGTAAGGTGAGTGCATGATAGTTAGGGACCTTAGGGTTAGGGAGCGGGTAAGGTGAGTGTGAGATAGTTAGGGACCTTAGGATTAGGGAGTGGTTAAGGTGAGTGTGCATTAGGGACCTTAGGGTTAGGGAGTGGGTAAGGTGAGTGTGCGTTAGTTAGGGACCTTAGGGTTAGGGAGTGGGTAAGGTGAGTGTGCATTAGCTAGGGACCTTAGGGTTAGGGTTGGGTTAAGGTAAGTGGATAGCTAGTAGTGTATGTATGGTTTAGTGTAGGGTTTTGTGAAGTGTGTATGTGTGGATTATGTATTTTGGTGTGCTTATGCTGTGTGTGTGTTTTCTCGGAACAGCAAATTTTTTCCCTTGGAAAACATTTGCTTTTCTGAGCGTTCGAGTATATCACATTTCGAGATTCCATGGTCAAGCTTATGGTGTTAGATATTTTGGAATTTTGATAATGTGATATAGACCTGTTTTCAGAGGGTACCAATTCTTCTGTTTTAAGCAGTCAGAAAAGGATTGTGGGTTAAAGTTGAGAGGTTGCAGGTTATGATATAGTTATGTTGCAAGTATAGGGAAGAAGGAGTGCGACGTCTGAAGGCAGGAAGGTGATCACTGAGGGAATTGGGCAAAGTGCCACTGTCAGAGATATTATTGGGATGGGAAACTACTACCCAGTCTAGAATATTGCCTGAAGTATTGTCTTTATTGGGTCTAGTAGGAGAGTTAACTAATTGAGAGAAGTTGTATAAATTGATATTCTGGGAGGTGGAGGTTTATTGAATAGAAGTCCAGTTAATGTTAGCATCTCCTAAGATGATTGTTTTGTTTGCTATATTAGCTGAGAACCAAGAAAGTATGTCTTCAAGAGGGGGGAGTTATTTCCAGGTGAAATATATAGAGCAGCTATAATTATGTTTTATGGTTGTTGATCTTTAGGAGGGTTTGGGCTATTTCAGCTGTACCACATTTAGATAAATGGTTGGTATAAGGAGTCACTGTAAGGGAGGAGGAAAAACATAGGGCTACTCCACCTCCCTTCTTTTGAGTTATGTCATTTCTTATGATTCTGTAGTTGGAGGGGGTGATTTTGGAGTCTTTAACATGTGGTTTGAGCCATGTTTCAGAGAGAGATACTGTGTAATGGTGGTTATGGGAGAGTCAGGCGTGGAAGCTAGGTAGTTTGTTATATAGGTTTTGTGCATTAATAGTAGTGAAGAGGAGAGACTTGTGGTTCATAGATTCATAGGTGTGTACTAGACTAATGGCCCTGGGGCCTTTACAAGCCTAGCCATAACATTACCCTGGCATAGTGCCACCCGACCTTAGTTCCCAGTGCATCTGTCGAGTAGAGCCACTGGAGTTATCCCCGGGGTGAATTTTCTGTTTCCCACCCACTCATCAATATTTCTCTTAAAGAGGGTCAGCAAGGTGCTCTGACATGTATAGGAAGTCTATTCCATAGCATGGGCAGTCTCTGGGTTATGAGCCTGTCCCGCCAGCATGTTCTGTTAATTGTGGTAATGAGGTTGAAGTCTCTGGAGCTTGGACCGTGTGGTGCAGAGGGATTGTGATTTCTTTAGATGTAGCATTTCTAACAGAGCTTGGTCAAACAAGGCTTTGTAAGTCAAGCAGAGATCGCCTCTAAGTAGGCAATATGAGACAGAGAATAGTTGGAGTTTTTTGAGTCTGCCCATATAGGACAAGTGTTTAAGGCCTAGGATCCTCTTTGTGAGGTACTTTTGCAGCATCTCCAGTTGTTGCAGGTGTCTGGTGAGGTAAATGCCAAATGGGGCATTGTACTCAATGATTGGCCTAATAAGGGAAGAGTAGAGGGAGACAATGGAATCTTTCTTCTTGGATGCACAGCCCTTAGTAATGAGATGTGCCACATAGAAGGACTTTCTGACCACAGTGGCAATGTGGTGATCAAAACAGAGGTTGCTGTCAACCTATGTTCCCAGATCTCTTATAACATCTTCTGTGTTCAGTGGGCTACCATCAGTGTGGTAATTCATGGGAACTGGGTTTTCCCAAAGGGAATTATGGCACAGTTTTTGGCATTGAGCTTAAGGCAATGGTTATGACACTAGTCATTAGTTTCAGTGAGGCCATTCTGTAGGATGTCAATATCACTTGGGGAGTTAATAATAGATCCCAACTTGCAATTGTCTGCAAACTTTGTCAACCAGAGTCCCTTTGTGTTGGCCTGGACGTCAGAGAAGTAGATACCAAACAAGAGAGGACCAAGGACTGATCCCTGTGGGACTCCACTCGTGACTAGTTGGCAGTCTGACTTGGAGTCAGCTACTTTCACACTGTGACTTCTATCTGTGAGCCAGTTTGCAACCCACCTAGTGATATAGGGGTTGATGCCTAGCTTAGTGAGTTTTACTATGATTCCTGAGTGGGGAATGGTATCAAAAGCCTTGGCCAGATCAAGTTAGGCTGTATGAACCACCTTGCCTTCATCCACAGCTCTGGTGACTGGCTCAAAGAAGTCAACCAAGTTGAGCAGGCATGATCTACCCTTCACAAAACGAAACTGTGTGGGATCCAGAGTTTGGAGATTCTCTATATCCTTGTTTATTAAGTCCATGATGATGCATTCCATAGCTTTGCATATCAGGCTTGTCAGGCTAATGCGGCAATAGTTCCCAGGGTCTGTAGTTGCTCCTCCTTTGTGGAGAAGGATGACTGTAGCAGTGCGCCATTCAGTAGGGACAAAGCCTGAGGTAAGGCTGTGATTGAACTGGGCACACAGGTGAGTTACCAGTTCACTCTGTAGTTCATGTAGAACACAGCCAGGGGTATTGTCAAGTCCCATAGAAGCTGTATTCTTGGCCTTGGACAGTGCTGTTTTAACCTGTGCAGCAGTAATACTGGGTGCCTGGCAATCTGCTGCTATTGTGATTGGTCCTTTGGGGGGTTAGAGGAGTAAAGTTGGCACTGAATCTGTCAGCCAGTATACTAGCAATATCTGTTGGCTAGGTATAGGAGGTACCATTGTGCAGTAGCTCAGAGCAAGTCTTGGTATTGCCATGGAGATTATTTACATAACTATAGAAGGCCTTGTGGTTGTCTTTACTATGTACTGGAATTCTGTTTTCATAGCTAGCTTTAGAGGATTTGATGAGGAATCTCAGCTTTTTGTTGAGGCTGATAAGGGAGTTTTTACAGTCTTGGGACTTCACCTTATTCTGCATCATTTTCCTCCTTCTGTTGTAAAGTTTGCTTATGGCAGGGGACCACCAGATTGGCTTCCATTTTTTGGAGGAGAGCATCTTGGTTCTATTGGGTATGGCGAGATTCATGCATTTGTGTACGTGTTTGCACAGTGTATTGATGTATGATTCAGCAGTCAAACAACTATTCTCCATTTGCATGGTGAGACGGTGTAGGGGTTGGAATTGGGTGTGGTTTCTGATTGGCAAGGGGTCCAGGGTTGGGGTGTATGTCACCTGAAAGAAGGATAGTGATGCGTATGAGAAGATGGGATAGAAGTTTTGAAGCATTACTAGATTTGGAGTTGAATAGAAGAAAGCGTATGGGATAGGGATTGTGAGGGATGGGTCTGGTATTTGAGGAGGTGAGGAGCTTTATGTGAAAGAGGACAGAGTCATTGGTTTGGTAGAGGTGAGGGGAAAAGTAGGAAGTGTAGGAGAGTTCTTTTTTGAAGTGTATAGAGGTAGTGTGGAAAGGTGGGGAATAAGGAAGGTCAGGGCGACAGGTAAGGTGGAGTAGAAGGAAGAAGGAGTATTTGGAGTAAGGAGAGTGGAGGTATGGTACGCATGATTAACGTAGTGTAGTTTAGAGGTACGGTATGATATACAATGAAGCAAAGATAGGAAGAGTGGTATGTACTTTGAGCAGGTAGAGATACTTTAGAAGAAGGGGGAATTAGCAGTTGAGATCAGGGGGATTCAAATAAGTGAGAGGGAGGGGAGGTAAATAACAGAGACGTGTGTGGAGCCTGATATGGCTCAGTGTGTTGTGGGAGTGGTCTAATGGTTATAAATGTGGAGGTGGTGGGGCGGGTGGCAATTGGGGGCAGGGTAGTGAAGCAGGGTGACCCTGAAGGGAGAATGGAGTGGGCAGAGCCAAAAAAGAGGAATGTACGAGACGAGAATCTCAACAAAAAACTATCAGTGAAAAAACAGCCACTATTAGGAAGACAAAGCAGCAGGGCAATCCTGAGGTAAGTATAATTCAAGGGTTATGGTTGGGCTGAGAGTTAAGGGGTTGTGATTAACAGTGACAGGGCAAGTACACTTCAGACAAGATTAAAACCCAAAACAGAATAAAAAGCTCTGAGAGCAATACTGAGTGGGCAGTAATACACAATAGGTTGCTAACAGTGGAAAAGGGGATGTGGTGCCATCCAGTGGTTTAACTATGTAAAGTTTATAGTGGGAAAGTTTATAGTTGGAAGCTAAAACTATCACCCTTGGGGCAGTAGAAAGGTCAAATGGCAAGGCAGAGCACTGAAAATGCCAGGAAAAAACAGAGAAACATAAAAACTTCCTGAAATGGGGATGAAATTGGATATGTAGATAAGCATTCTTGAGATCCAGAGACACCAGAAAAGCCTAAGGAAGCAGAGGAGGAAACAGTCTGAAGGGACAACATTCTAAAAGATGGAACCTTCAGGAAGGTATTTAGATGAGAGAGGTCCAGAATAGGTTTCTAAGTGCCGTCTTTCCTGGGTACCAAAAACGTTTTGGAGTAAAACCTCTTCCCTGCTGGGAAACTGGAACTTCCAGAATAGCTCGCTGAGTCAAGATATCCCAAAGCAACTTATGAAAGAAAGTCAACTGTTCATGATGGGGTTGAGAAATGCCCATAAAAAAGAAGGGATTTCCAAACCATGAAACAACCTAGGTGGATAATGGACAGAACCTAGGAATCCTGAGTAATCTTTAATGAAATAGGAAGAGAAAAAGAAAGACAAAGAGAAAGTGGAATGTGGCTGAGAAGAACAGGATCATCAGACAGCATCTAGTTTGTCAGGAAAAGGAGAATTCTGTGATGCAGATGTTTGGATAGCTTTAGCAGGAGGAGCCCACTTCCCACCCTCCTTACCCTTGGGGGAAAGTGAGACTGCCTACGAACAAAGGCTGGATTATTGGCATAATTTCTCTGAAATTTAGGCACAGGAGAAACAAAAACATGTTTAATTTCCTGCAAAGCATTGGCCTTATCCTAAAGAGACTTAAATAAATCAGCAACAGCCTCAATAAACAGATGTATTTTGTCTAGAGGAGCATCCATCAACTTAGCCTTAATACAATCTTTTCAAAGGTTGAAGCCGAAGCCAGGAATATATCCTCGCAGAACCAAGGGCAGCAGCCCTAGAAGACGTATCTGCTACATCATAACTACACTTAATGTAATGTTGAGTCTCCTGGAATGAAGTCCCTAACAGAGAAAAAGCAGAAGTCTTTCCTTCAGAGTCTGGGAGCTCAGAAATTACCTGACAAGTCTGGGAAAGAAGAGCCAAAAGATACATGGACATATGGGTCTGATAACTGACAGTCCTAAAAGCTAAGGTAGCAGAGGTATAAACCTTCTTACCTCACTTTTGCATAGTCCTGCTGTCTTTGTCAGAAGAAAGCTTATTAGAAGGCAGCAACTGAGATGGCTTGTCAGAAGCCACAGACATCACAGAAGAGTCAGCAGAAGGGCACATATATAGAAATTTACAGTCCTCAGGCACCCTATAAAACCTATCAGGTCTCTTGGGGACAAAGGACTGGGAATCTAGAGCCTTAGATGCAGTAGAAAAGACATCCAACAAGGCAGACAAAAATGGAGGTACAGCAGAATGTCTAGGAGAGTCCATTTGCAGGAGCTCAGAATACTTTTTCTGTATCTCAGAAACCTGGACACAATACCATTTAAAAATTCCACCATTCTGAAGATTGTGTCCCCAAAAGAAATTTTCTTGAAAGGAGTGTCAGGATTAGTAGATTCCTCTTCCTCAGACCCATATTCTAAAGGAGAGGGAATATGAGATAACTAAGCAAGGGATTCCTTATCTGAATCCACCTCTTCCTCAGAGGAATCCTGTTCCCTGGGTTTTTTAATGGGAGTGGAGGACCTATGTGGGGGGTCTGGAACATGTAGACGTTTCAAAGCTATCACAGCATTAAACAACCCCTGAGTAAAATTCTGCCATTCACTCTGCAGTCCATAGGAGCAGGAGAAATATAAGTGTTTTGCTTTTTTCTTCAAGGGGGCTTCTGACTTATAACATTTAGAAGGCTCCACCCTTGGATGGCATTGAATAATAGTAGTCAGAACTTTCTTCCTCACCAAAATCTAAGGAACACTCCTAGGCCCCTTGGAAATAATCAGCTGTGGCTCCCCCTGAACAACTGAAGAGTACATTTGCAAGGCCTCCAAGGACATGCATGCAGTTGGATCCACACCAGCCTTTCAAACAGTGTGGCAGAAGACTCTAACAGTGGAGGAAAGCGAATATCCAGGCTTTCACTTGCCTAGGGAGAGACATCCAGTGGAGGCTGCACAGGAGAAGAATCAGACCTAGGCTTTTTGGACTTTTCCTTCATGGAAGGCGGTCCCTCAGAGCAGGAAGTTCCTTCCATAGTGTCTTTAGGTATAAGCATAAGAAGCTGATTCTCCAAATACAAAGCCAAGGAAGAAAGCTGACTGTGGAGTGTCTTAGGAACAAAGGCCTGACAAATTGAACATATGTTCATTGCAAGCACTGAGATAAAATAAGCACTGCTCATAATGGTCTTTATGGGGTATCTGGCTCCTAGACTGGCATTTCCATTCTTGGATGACATGAAACCTCACAAGCAAGAATCAAAAAAGAAAAAGATAAAAAAAAAATGCACTGATATGAAACAGCTGGGTGAACCAGCAATGGAATGGGCATTCAGACTGAAGATCAAGACGTGGCATTCAGACTGGCCGCAAAGAAGTTCTCAGGATGGTTCATCCTGACATTACATTTATGCCCTACATTATGCGATGAGTATATGTGTGACATATGGTGTACCTTAAAACAACCAAACAGCTTTTGTATAATGGCTGGACATTGGGACACCCTAGGCAGGGGATCCCTATTGTTAAAAATACTGCAACACTGAAATGGAAGAACATCTATGGGTTGCCTGGAAAAAGAAGCACCAGAAGAAGTACAAAAATATAAAGAACAAAACCCAGTGTTTTTTGAAATCTATAAAATGAAATGTTTATAAAAGAAACATGGACACAGGAAATAAGAGGTCTGATATGATGCAATATTTCTGCAAAGGAGAAAGCCAAACTAATCACTGCAGTAAAAAAGCAGCTCCTAAGATTTTTGAAGAGAAATACAAGCAAAGGCACCCAGATACAGAAAACATCACAATACAAAAAATAAAAGTGTAAAGAGAGAACACAGAACAGAGGATTAGTAAGGTAGATGTTAAACAAAAAGTTATGGATTACTTGTGAAGTGAAGGATTTAGTGTACAGAATTCAACTCTGGTAATGGCACAGCGTGATGGAACAATGAGTCCCCAGTTTAAGGAGAAACACTTGCAGTATAATGATGCTCTGGAGCCTTCAGCAGGAACCAGCACAAAAGTGCAGGCGGAGTTGCACAACAAGGGAAGTAGCAGAAAACAGTGGCAACTCTGATGCAAGCAATGTTGCAAAGTGATTTGACGATGATATTTCATATGAAGGAACAACAGATGACGTGATGCAGCTGAACAGAACATGTCACAGGAAGAGGCTCTTGCACTTCATGTAGAATACCCACAGGAATCAGAGAGCAAAGAATGTGCTCTCAGTTTAGAAGAAAATAACCTAAGGGAAAAGTTGCCTAATGTAATACAAACTCTTTAATAAATCAAGCAAATCTTCCCTTAGATAATTTTCCAGATTGATAGACATGCTAAGATCGATGAAAGAAATAGATTACAGAAAGTAAAAAAGACCCAGAATGCTAGAAGTCTGATAAAACAGATGATGACAGTAATCAAGACTATTAAAAGAAATTCATGTGATATAACAGAAGTAAATTGAATATGTTACTGTGCAGGTAAACTAATAACATGTATAAAATCTTACTACAAAAACATATAGCAATAAAGGAAAGGAAGACAAAATATAATGAAACCATTGAATAGTGAAAATGTAAAGCAATTAAGACAAGAAGTGCTACTGTCAGAAGAATATGGAAGAGAGAAAGCAGATAATCAAAAACACTTAGAAAAACAGATGTAATAAAAGCAAAGCACAGTGTCTATACATTATTGCAAATAATAAACTAAATATATCAACACAGGCAAAAACTAGGTGGTATGCATATAAATATAAAAGAAATGTACAAAATAATCTATTCATTGATGACCCAAAAATCATTTTTAGAGAACTGGGAAACAAAGCAAAAGGAATAGAAATACCACCAAAAATGGAAATAATAGACACATTTTACAGAAATATTTATGAAGATACTGTGGAACAAAACAAATATGGTGAATGGACAGAAAAATTAAAAGAAACAGTAAGGATTTCAAATATATGGGATATGGGGGTGTGGCCAAGATGAAGAGCAGATAGCAGCATTGAAACTTTGCTCTGCTTATTTTGATTTATTCTGACAGGATTTTTATCAGAAAATTAAACTTTAGTCTTTTTAAACTAAAAAAAGAATATTTTAGCAGTTAACTATAAAATTTTAACAGAAAAATCTAGTTGGTGGTCTTCCATTGATTTTTTCTGTCAAAACAACTTTTTGCTTCATTACTACAATGAGTCACTCAAAAGAAACCACACAAGAATCATTAATGAAAAAAGAAATTGAAAATGGGCACTATTAAAGAAGAACATAAGAAGCAGGCTGAGCTATAGAATGAGGTGATTAAACAACCGTTGCAGCAATTAACAACAATTGAAGAAGCAGTAAATGACATGATGGGAGAGTGGTTGAAAGTGAAAATCACATTGAATTTATTCTCAAACAGAATTCTGAACTTATAGAAACAATAGGGAAGAAATAACATAAGAATCTATTGAAGACCAGAGAAGGAAGAAGGAGAAAATATGATTTTAGTTTTAAATAACTGGTTTTCTAATTCCCTAAACTTATCTGAAGTTCTCACATTTAGCATTGAGAGAGGATATAGATCTCTCTCAAACACTTCACTAAAAACAATCCACCTTCTCCTAGATCAATTATAGTTAAATTCATGTCAAGATAAAAACCTAGTCCTGAAAACAACCTGTGCTAACTTGCCTATAAAAATAGGAGACAACTCCATAAGGTTTGATGATGACTATTCCACTTCTGTTATGACCAAAAGAAAGGTGTGTGTTCCCTTAATAAAAAATAAAGAAAGAAAATAAAGAAAATAGACATCAAAGCACAGTTTGTATTCCCAGCTAAAATAAGGATGTTTTTATCTGAGGGACAAAAAACATTCAACACCTTAAATGAAGCAGTGGAGTCTGAACAAAAGAAGAAATTTTAGGACAGGACTTAAGATATGGATTAGATGCTGACAAGTTTAAAGAGACAAGCCATAAGAAATGGATGGCATTTAAAAGAAAATCAAAGTAAAAAAAACCTAGAGACAAATGAATGAACTTACACTGCACAAGTTGTAAGTTCTTAGTATACTCTTGCTCTCATTAACTTCTAAATAAGTATATCATCTGAAACAAGATAATCTTTTTATATTTGATTTTATAGATAATGTTTTAATACAAAGTTACTTATTCAGTCTTATCTATATATGGGTTATTGTTGAATAACATGAACAAAGGCCAGGGAGCTAGGCCCTCTGAGGTTAATAGTTGTATTCATATTCAAATGACAGCTTAAAGTGTCTCATTACTGTACACTGTAATCAAATGCTATAACATATGTCTTATATTAATAAAACTGTCTTTCGGCTTTTCCCAGTTAGGGGTAGCCACAGTGGAACTCAGGTCCACTAATGATTGGTAGTAGATTTTTACATGCTTGCTTGCTGGGCCTAACTCACAACCTTCAATGAAGGAATGCCCATTCACGCATGTCGACACAGAAGACGCTCTAACTGAGAATCGAACGTGCAACGTCTAACTGTGAGGCGACAACGCTACTGCAGCACCACCACCGCAGTCCAACATATGTCTTATATTAATAATAAGTAAATATATACTTAAAGAAGGGCAAACTCTGTAACAATAATAGTTGGATGTTGCGTGTTACATAAAAAAAGTACATGGCTTTTATATAATGGTAAATCGACTTCCCTGAATGATTCTGATGTTAAATGAAAGGTATAATTTTCTTCATGAAACAGCTTTACAGTTCATTTTTCATGTAAAAGTCTGTTTGAAATGGATTTCTATACTGTGGTACCTCACTTAATGTAGTCATCTGATACAGTTTTACAAGTTTAAAGTTGAAGCTAAACACTGTTTTTCCTGCCTGAAACATATTCAAATGTTTTTCAAGCTTTGGAATGAGTCTTGAGCTGTTTCTCTCTCTCACAGAAGCCCCACAATGATGTCATAGACTTGCTGTAGCTTCAGGAAGAACTTTGACCTTTAAACATTCTGTGAAACAAGAAATACTTCCCCAAGGTTGCTGTGGCAAAGAAGAAGACCAAATTAAACAAGGGGAAATTAAATAAAAAGTTTTAATGTTAATAAAAAAGATCATTAGATCTAAATGAAACTCATAAAAAGCTTCTTTAGTGTTTTAGTAAAAAATGAAGTAAATGTATATTTGACAGCATGGGAATGCATGTTTGCATATGTTTGAACTGCAATGATTTTGGTGTACTTATTGTCTTGTTAGTTAAGATTTGCTATTTTACATAAGCAACTTATTATTTTCTGAAGCTTCACATTATTAAAATGAGTTATATGATTTTAAAAATAGTAAGTTAGTAAATTAAACTGTTAAAATATGCATAGTAATTAATGCATACAGTAAAAGGAAACAGAGGTGCAGATAATGCATGCTTGTATAAACTGAAATTATACAGTGATGTGTAAGCTGTATAATGGACAATAATATACTATTATATAGACAACAAGATTAGGTTAGATATTTTATGGCAAGGCTAAAGAGGAGCTTGTATGATTACATCATTTAACTAGGAATGTGTATTCCGTGATAGGGTAGTTTTGTTCTTAGTATTAGTCATTTAGTTATAGTCATTAGGTTCTTGTCCTCTTGTCCATGTCAAGATATGTTATAAATAGAAATATGTTTATATGTTTTATATATAAATTCATATGAATATATAAAGTTTGTATAGTATAAGTGTCAGTTTATAAATGTATGCCATTGAGCATTCATGGTTTAAATTAAAAAGTAATAGTCTTGAAATACATGAAACTTCATAAGGTTGACAGTGTCTTTTTGCAAGAAACACACTTGCTATCCAAAGATGTAGAAGAATGTTCTTAAAAGATTATTCTATCTTAGTCAGGCCTCACTTTAGAACAAAAAGAAGAGGAACACATATTATGGAAAAATGCAGTAACTATGCCAAACGTGATTGATTCCTATTCAGATAAGAATGGGATGTTAAGTTTGGTGGTAATAGAAATTGCAAAAAGTATTATATGTTAGTTAACTCTTACTGAATCCCTGGAATTGTAGCAAAAGTCTCTACAAAGTATTTAAGTAGTATAGCTGTTTGTATGAAGGGTGAAGTAATTATAGCAGGTGATTTTAATTGTGTGTTATCAGAGTATGATACCACTGCTAATAGAAAACTTAGATTATCATCACTTGCAAAACATTTTAATCACTTCATTAATATAATGAACTTGAGAAACATCTATGATTAAATCTCTTAATTGTTTTCATTACTCATTCAGATTTGGCACTCAGATCAATATAGACAAGGTTTTTTTCTCAACTGATTATACTCTGAAACTGAAGATGTATTAATTATTTTCTGTCCATTGACTGACCACAACGCAATCATTTTTAATCTTACATTGAAGTCTAATAATCTAATAATATGTAATAGACTTCCTACATATTTAATAAAAATCTAGGATTTTAAAGACTGGTTTATTAATGAAATTAACATCTTCTTAGAGTTTAACAATAATGGAAAAGTTACTGAGATCATTCTTTGGGATTCTTTGAAAACATATTTAAGCAGTAAAATTAAAAAACTGGTATGTGTGTAAAAGATGACAATGGTATAGAGAATTAAAAGAGTTAAGAACTAAAATAGATCCTTTAAAGTCAAAAACTAAACTACATGATCAAACAAACAATTTTGAATTAAAAGCCTGAAATCAAAAATATGTGCATAATCTTAGTCATAAGAATTCTATAAATCTAGAAAAAATAAAATTACAATCTTATTCAGTAAATTCAAAAGTTTAAACAGATTAACCATTAGATCAAAGAAAATGAATACATTAAATCATATCAAACAAATTTCATATAAATAAGGGAGTAAAAATAAAAAGGTTACTGTTTTAGAGGCTACATTGCAATGATTTTGTGATCATTACAAACAAATGAATAATAATAATTGTAATATGATAAATGGCAATAGTCTTGCAAGCTTTCTAAAGGAAGCATTGCCAATAAGATAACTAAATAACAAATAAATAGTATTGATAAACCTTTTTTGCTTAAGGAAATTAAAGATCAAATTAAAAATCTTAAAATAAATAAAGCTCCAGGTTTGGATAGGCTAATCTCTGAACTATACAAATTGTTGCCAGAAAATAGATTAAAGATTTTGGTGAAAGCATTTAATGATGTTAAATATACAACAAATGTTCCCTCATCTTGAAGATGTTCACTTGTTTCACAAATACAGATAAAGACCCTAAGGTCTGCTCTTCCTATTTCACTTCTAAACATAGATAATAAAATGTTTATGTCAATACTGGCAAAGATACTTAATATTTGTGATGAAATTATTAACAATGATCAAATAGGCTTTATATTAAACAGGAAAGTGTATGATAACATTATTAGACCTAACACCTTAAAATATTTTGCTAACAAAAAGAAAAAATAACTTTCGATTATAAGTTTAGATTTGGACAAAGCATTTGATTCTGTAAACTGGAATTATTTGTTTAAAGTTCTTGAAGAATACACTTTTTTTCTGTAGAATTTATAAACAATCAAGATATTATATAATAATTCATCTGCATTTATCAAAATAGGTTATTTCCTGTCTAAATATTTTAGAATTTAAAGGGTACAAAACAGGGATGTCCACTCTCTCTATTGCTATTTGCTTTATGTATTGAACCATTTGCAAATCACATCAGATCAAATAAAAATATAAAAGGTTTTTCAATTGAGAAGAATTACTCATTTAAAATACAACTATTTGCAGATTATATATTAACTAGTGATAATATTGATTCATCATTGCAACATATAATCAAAGCCATGAAATGTTTTGAAGATATTTCTAGAATGAAATTCAGTCATAACAATACCAAAACATTTTTAATTAACAAAGATCTAAAAAAATACATAAAAAGCATAGTCATTTTAAATGGGATAATAATCAAATTAAGTATTTGGGAGTTACTATAATGTCAGGTAGTAAAAAACTAATAATAGTTAACTATACATGTATAACTAATAAAATTACACAACTAATCTGTAGTAGGAATAAACTATTCTTCACTACAGAAGATAGGATTATGCTAATAAAAATATTACCATTTTTTTGTTTTATATTCTAATCATATCTCCAAATAAAAGGTTTTCAAAAAACAAATTCTATGTTACTTAAATTTTTATGGTTCCCTAATAAATATAATTTCATTAGAATGGCATATGAAAAGATGGGAAGATGGTGGATTAGCTTCCTTAATTTTAATTTGTACTTAAAAGCAGCAAGTATTCAAATTATAGCTCAATGGTTAAATAATTGATATGATATTAAGTAATAATAAATTAGTGATTGATCCACAGGTACAAATTGTTTACAATAAATTATATTGGATATTGAAAGATTATTGTCTGAGAAGTGAAAATAAATGTTTCTCTAGCCTACTGGTAATTATATTTTATCAACATTTAGAAGATATCTAAATAATAATTATAGAATAAAATATATTGCATTCTTATTATTTCCCATAGCATTCACTATTGAATCTTTAACAACTCATAATCTAAGATAAATGCTTGATTTTAAAGACAGTAGTTAAATATTTTGGCACCAGTTTATAAATGGTAATAAAACACATTCAGCTGAGTATTTATTAGCTAAATATAATTTACAACATAATAATTGGTTGAGTCTGCAAAGTTGTAAGGATTTTGTAAATGATAAATTAAAAGTGCCCTGACAATCACTTGTAAAAAATATCTCAAAATCTTTAGAAGTTTTATTTGGCATCAGTACTAATACAGGTAAGGATAGGTCATATCTAGCAACAATATATAGGATATTAAGAATGTATTCTTCCTTTGTAGAAGCAACATTTTGGGATTACTCTACAAAAGTTAATAATATAGAGTTTTCTGAGGGGAATAAGACATTATTACTTAAATCAATAAACAGAACATCTTCTTCACTGTACTGGAAGTTATTTACTTGAAATTATCTGCATAGATCTTTTATAATTCTTCATAAGGATGCAATAACAAACAAAATATCAAATGTTAATTGCTGGAGATTTGAGAATAATATAGAAGCAGTATGGCTACATATGGTAATAGAATGTAAAATAATATCTCCATTTTGGAAAGAGTTTAAATTTTTTCGTAAGTGTTGTGGTCAGATAAGTGTATAATAATGAACTGATGAATATTGTTTAATGATCCAATTCCAGAAGATATTCCAAAAACACGTGTCTCTTTTATGGTCAATTTTAGCAACTGCAAGGAAAGCTATTACTTTAAATTAGAAATGTAAAAATATTGTATTATTCTCTGAATTTATAAATTTAGCAAAAAGTGTATGCAAGAAATTATTGTTAACCATTAAGATTAGAACACCGAACATCATGCATCAGTATACTGCATGGAAAAAATAAGTTTAATGCTTGTATTTATGTAACCTCTTTAAACTCTTGCCATAAAGTATATAACAAAAATAAGAAACAAATAATGATTGCCTCTCTGTTGGCATAGAGACATAAAAGCCTTGACTGCTACCTAATTGACCCATGTTTGATTACCGGATCAGGTGACTTATGGAGCAACAGTGAAGGAATGGGATTGCTCATTCTGGGTGGGTGGGCATTCACTGATGTGCTCCCTAAGGAAAGGCATGGTAAAAAGGAGGGTGTTGTCCTCAAACACAATCAGAAGTGGATAGGGCATAACACACTTCCTGGACAGAATTATAGATGAGTTTCCAAGATCCCATTAAGATCCACAATGACAACTGCTCTAGTAATACTGAAGTAAGTCTAGGGTGTAGGAGGATGGCTGGTCAATTCAAAATGGACAAGGGGCACTGGGGGGCCAGGCTTGTGCAAATGAAGTATAAGAAGACTAAAAAAATTTAAAAATTAAAAACTGTGCTCTATTAAATAATGTTGGCATTCCCAGGTATATAGGACAAATCACCTGGATCATGATGACATCCTATGACACATCACACCTTATCATGTATAATTCATTACATTTCAGTGGTTCATTCAAAAATCTACAACAATTTATTACCTTTTGTTATTTTTTTTTTCTTTCGCAGCTTTGAAGCTTCAGTTCTACTTTTCTTCTTGATTTCACATACCAGGGCCAACAGGCATACTTGATTGGAAATGTTCACAGTATTCCTTATAGTTTTCAAATCTTCTTCTTCTTTCAGCTGCTCCTGTTAGGGTTTGCCACAGCAGATCAGCTGTTTCCATTTCTTTCTGTCCTCTGCATCTTGCTTTGTCACACCAACCACCTGCATGTCCTCTCTCACCACATCCATAAACCTTATCTTAGGCCTTCCTCTTTTCCTGTTACCTGGCAGCTTCATCCTTAGCAACTTTTTCCCAATATACTCTGCATCCCTCCTTAGCACATGTCCAAACCAATGTAATCTTGCCTTTCTGGCTTTGTCTACAGACCTTCCAACCTGGGCTGACCCTCTAATATACTTATTCCTAATCCTGTCCATCCTTGTCACACCCAGTGGAAATCTTAACATCTTCAACTCTGCCATGTCAAGCTCTGACTCCTGCCTTTTTGTCAATGCCACTGTCTCGAACCCCTATAACATAGCTGGTCTCACTACCCTCTTGTAGACCTTCTCTTTCACTCTTACTGGTACTCGTCTGTCACAAATCACTCCTGACACTCTTCTCTACCCACTCCATCCTGCCTGTATTCTCTTCTTCACCTCTCTTCCACACTCACCATTACTCTGAACTGTTGATCCCAAGTATTTAAACTCATCCACCTTCGCCACCTCTACTCCCTGCATCATCTCCATTCCTCTATCCTCCCTCTCATTCACACATATGTGTTCTTAGTCCTGCTGACCTTCATTTCTCTTCTCTCTAGAGCATATCTCCACCCCTCCAGGGTCTCCTCCACCTGTTACCTACTCTCACTACAGATCACAATGTCATCTACAAACATCATAGTCCATGGGGACTCCTGTCTTATCTCATCTGTCAACCTGTCCATCACCATTGCAAATAAGAAAGGGCTCAGAGCTGATCCTTGATGTAATCCCACCTCCACCTTAAATGCATTCGTCACTCCCACCCCAGATCTCACTGCTGTCACACTACCCTCGTACATATCCTGTACCACTCTTACATACTTCTCTGACACTCCCGACTTCCTCATACAATACTACAACTCCTCTCTAGGCACCCTGTCATATACTTTCTCTAAGTCCACAAAGACACAATGCAACTCCTTCTGACCTTCTCTGTACTTCTCCATCAACACTCTCAGAGCAAACATTGCATCTGTAGTGCTCTTTCCTGGCATGAAACCATACTGCTGATCATTAATCATCACCTCCGTTCTTAACCTATAACTGCCAAAAACAAAATGAAAGGCACTAAAAGCAGATGTTGCATATTTTTTGCTAAACCTCAAAATGTGGATTTCTATCATCTGGTAAAATCCAATGACCCAGAAAACCAAGCTGGTAGAAAGTTAAAATCATTGAAACATAGAGATATCTTTACTGAAATGCATTTAATTTAGGTGAGCCTCTTGCATTTCCCTTGTCACAGGCTTCTGCCCATGTTCTCTCCTCCCATTAACCTCCATATTTGCACAACAAAATAGAGAAGAGCAGAAAATACTACTCTATCTTCCCCTCATCCAAGAGACTTGGACTTGTAATAAATAAATTAGGGTGTGGAGGTAGAGGGCAGTGAAGGGTCCTCTTCCATAAGTGATCCTAAATAAAATAAGGCATTTGTCAGCTTGTAATTGTATTGCTGATTTGGCCTGCGGACTGCTCAGTCATTCTCTGTCTCAATATTCTGAGACCAGAAATCTGTCAGTCTTCAAAGTAGGATTCTACAAGCTAAAGTAGACACTTCATAGGTATATGTCACTTCTGTGTAAAGTTTTCATTATTTTGACAAGTTGTACATTTAGGACTTGTTTGAAAGACATAACAAGGGCATATGGGTCTATTTTGATGACCCAGGGCTGGAGTTCCCAATGCCAAACTTCCTTTGCTTGGACACATCAGTTGGGCACTTCAGTGTAACCCTACGATAGCAAGTAGATGAAAAGTTGTATGTGCTTTGCCAGACAACATGACCCTGAGGAAGAAGGGATGTCAACCACATGACATTCAGACAGGACAACCTACAGCAACAGGTGCATAACAGGCTGCAGAGGAGGAAAAAAATAATCAAAAAAGAAGACTTCTATCCGGACAGCAATGGGCACAGTATGTGGTAAAGTGGTGACATCTGGATCACAGCTATTGCCCATAACAAATATGGTTTGATAGTGTCATATAAACCCATACAAGATGCCTGAAGAATGATTGCCAAGCTTTGCTGTCTAATGCATGATCCATCATTGTATATCAGACACTCCTATTAATAAAAGACAAGCTTGAGAAAACTGTACATGATAATTGTCATTATTTGTATAGCAGTCAGAGAACCAAATAAGACTGGAATGCAACTTTTATAATCTCAGTGCATGATCTGTTCACAGTGTAGATTAGACATCACATCAATACAAATAAGGTTGAGTTGTGTTGTTAATCACAACAAACAGCATTCACATAGGTCACATGGGATGACACAGTAACCCTGACTGTAGCATATACTAGGGGGAGAAAACATGTCTCAACAGGGGAGACCTGGGGGACTATAATGACATACTATTAATGATGTCATAGACCATTTCCTCCTTTGTCAGGGATGGGGTACTGCTACTTGACCTTGTGCAAGTTTATATTTATTTATTTAACATTTGTTGAACGGGAAAGTCCAACTAGGATAGAGTCTATTTTTAATGGAGGCCTGGGGAGAAGCACTCCAAATACATGTCTTTGGAATGTGGGAGGAAACCAAAGTACCCAGAGGAAACCCACACAAACACAGGGAGGACACACAGACTCTGCACAGAAGGCACCCTAGCTGAGAATCAAACCAGAGAACTTCTTGCTGTGAGATGATAACTTTAACTGCTGCACCACTGCACTCTTCTGCTTAGGTGTGACATGGCCAGTGAACCCATGTGGATGGGATGGAATGCATCTACATGACAACAGCCCAGTGATACTGTGCTAGAAGGGTTAGTAGTGTTACAGAGGTCCCCTGGTGCAGATGCGTATGACCATGATGGAGCTCTGCAATGAAAATCCCCATGTCTATGGTCTGTCCATTATGACTGTAGCAAGTGGTAGGCACTCTAGTACCTTATAGCACTGATAATGTGTGTACCATCAACAGGCCCACATACATGTCTACCACACATATGTACCCTACCCTTTCCATGGGCAACTATGCAACTTGTGACAAAGATGAGGATGGCACTGCCAATATTTTTCATGGATGTCCTCATTAAGACACTTTGTGCCTCCTAAACTACATCAGTCAAATCTTCTCATGATATCTGTACTCCATATCCATATGTAGCACAGAAATGTGCTGTGCATCTCCTGCATGGCATACAACACATTCATAAGCTCCACCATGAAATGTGTGGAACTAGACTTTCCCTGAACAGCAATCGTGTACATCTAATTCTTGATGTCCAGGGATACCCAATAGCCTGAGAGGGGACAGCAGGATGTCCAATGGCATTGTGTTTCATGTGTTACTGATCTGTTGTGGTTGTGCCCACAGTAGAGACAGCTTGAACTTTTGAAGTTGTTGTAGCAGACACTTGTGTAGTATCTGTGGGGCAGTCAAGCATGGCAGCCCCCTCCCTGTCTAAGGATATGTGCTTAAACTGTACATCTGCAGGGGTATCTGAAACTGTGGCTATATCCACACTCTGGTTTGATGATGTATTACTAGCAAGGAATGACACAGTGCCCATGTGTTGTGCAACATGACACCTGCAGTTTGGTGTCATTACTAGACATGTAGATGCACTCATATTAGTCCTTTGACCACTATCCTATTTTTGGATAACAGTGCTAGAACTTATGAATGCTTAACAGCAGAACACTGTGATGAACCAAATAACATATGATACTATGGTGCAAATTTAGCATTCAGGGAAAGGGTTGCCATTCAGAAATCTACTATACAAATTGCCTCACCATGATAGGCATCTAATTGCTATTAGAAACCTGAAGTGTCTATGAATGGAAATGTGCATGGTGCCATCTTATTAGACTTGCATCCAGTACATGTCCATATACAGTATACACTAACCTCTGCTAGATGCTACTAACCTGAAAGACATAGTTGTGAGGATGCCATGTCTGTACCTACATCCAGGCCACCTCTGGGGATGAACAGAATTCCTTCACCTCCTGCCAGGGACACCAGAAGTTCTGCCATATCATTTAATTTGGTACCCCTCTGAGGGAACTACAACCAATGCCACCTCATTCATGGTCCCTCTCATAGGTAGGTACAAGGCTATTGGCCCTAGGGCCTATATAAGCATAGCCAAATGGTACCCTGGCTTTTGCCACCCAAGAAAATTATTTTCCTGTGCCCCTGTCAAGCAGTGCCACAGAAGTGATCCCTGTGGTGAATTTCCTATCTCCCATTCAATCATCAAGATTTTTCTTGAAGAGTGCTAATGAGGAGCTTTGTTTGATATAGATAGGTAGTTTGTTCCAGAGTATGGGAAGTCTCTGGGACAGGAATCTATCCCTCTAGCATGTTCTGTTTATTGTGGTGACAAGGTTTAGGTCTCTAGAGTATGTAGCTTGGAGTAATTGGGATTTCTTTACGTGGAGCATGTCCAACAGCTCTGGGTTTGACATAGCTTTGTATGTTAGGCAGAGATCACATCTGAGTAGGCTATATGCGACACAGTAAAGCTGGAGTTTTTTGAGATGGTTTGCATAGGGCATCTGTTTGAGGCCGGTAATCCTCTTTGTGAGGTATTTCTGTGGCCTTTCCAGTTGATGTAGATGTATTGTGTGAGGTACATACCAAAAGGGGCATTGTACTCTATAATGGGTCTAATGAGTGATGAGTAGAAGGGAACAATGACCTCCTTTTTCCTGGATGAGAAACCTTTTGTGATGAGGTGTGCCACATAGAAGGATTTCCTGACTACTGTGGCGATGTGATTATCAAAGGAGAGACTACTGTCCACCTGTGTCCCAAGTTCTCTTATCACACTTTTGGTGTTAAGTAGACTACAGCTTATGTGGTAGTTCATGGGTACAGAGTTTTTACCAAAAGGGATGACAATGCACTTTTTGGCATTGCGCTTGAGGCCATGGCTTTGACACCAGGCATTTGTCTCAGTGAGGCCCTTTTGTAGGATGTCCACATCATTAGGAGTTTTGATTATGGCTCCTAGTTTGCAGTCATCTGCAAACTTTGTTAGCCAAAGACCTTCTGTGTTAGCCTGTACTTCAAACAAGTAGATACCAAACAGGAGAGGACCTAGGACTGAACCCTGTGGTACTCCACTTGTCACTGGTCTGAAGTTGGATTTAGAGTCTGCTACTTTCACAGTGTGGGCTCTGTCAGTGAGCCAGTTGGCAACCTATCTTGTGACATAGGGATTTATACCTAGTTAAGTGAGTTTGTCTATAATTCCAGAGTGGGGGATGGTGTTGAAAGCCTTGGTGAGATCTAGATAGGCTGTGTGAACCACCTTACCCTCATCTACGGCTTTGGTGACCACTTCAAAGAAGTCTATCAGGTTTAGGAGACATGATCTGCCTTTTACAAACCTGAACTGGGTAGGGTCCAAAGTTTGGAGATTACCAATGTCATTGTTTATATGTTCCATGATGATACAGTCCATAGACTTGCAGACCAATCTCGTCAGGATAATTGGGCGATAGTACCCGGGGTCCGTGGTGGCTCCCCCTTTGTGGAGTGGGATAATCATTGCTGTGCACCATTCAGTGGGCACAAAGCCAGAGGCGAGGCTATGATTGAACATGGTACTTAGGTGGGGTGCCAGTTTGTTCTGTAGTTCATGTAGAATGCAGCCTGGGATGATGTCAGGTCCCATGGAAGTATTACTTACCTTCATCTTAGCCCAGTCAATCATATTAGCGAGCCTCTGTCTCAGCTGTGTCATATTCCTTTTATGCCATCAACAGCATTAATGTCAAGAAGCAGGTCCTGGTAGAGGTGTTCCCTCAGCTGCTGGTCTACACCACCTCTATCTGGTAGGTCCATATCCAGTCTGTGCCCTTAACTGCTGCTCTGCATCCCCACTGCTCAGCATGACCATGCCATGCTGCTTGAGTGTCTGTGGCAGTATGTCATTCTGAGGCTGGGTGAAATGTTTCAACTTCTGCTTCCCATCTGCATTAGACGTACACTCCCTACACACACACACACACACACACACACACACACACACACACACACACACACACACACACACACACACACACACACACACACACACACACACACACACGGCACAGAAGAACTTCTGTATTAACGTGAAAAGGTGTATTTGTATAGTTACTGAATGACCCTTGTTTCATAGAGGAAAATATTCTGTATACATGATGTAGCAGCTTGTAATTTACAGTATACATTAAATGACACAAGATCTCACCTAAGACAGTCAGTGGACTGCTTTTTCCTTGCCTGCAAATGTTGCTGCCACAAGTAGGGGTACACTTGTATACCACTTAATGAATCAGGCATTCCTGAGACACATTCTGTAGACACTCATACAATGGTATATATGTTGCACCTTGTCCTGGGGAATATCCTTTCTAGACACTGCATGACCCTCTGAAGTAAGAGAGGAAATATACTAAATGTGTTGTCATAGCCACGAGATCTCACTGTTAGATGAGAAATGAATATGATATACCTTTCCCACAACATGCACGTATAACTGTCTTACGCCACATTTGTATATATTTTTCTTTCTCAGACATGCTTGAAGGCTTTTCAATAGCTTTCCGGTGCTCCATTCTCTTACAAACTGGAACATGCTGTGGCAAAAGAGTCCACAACTGCATTAATGTTTGTGTGCCAAATAAACAAATTAGCCAAAAAGATTTGACTGCTCCTTTCTGGGGCACTGTTAAGAGGCAAGCTCCTTCATCATGTGTGAAACCCTCCCTGCACACCCATGGGGCCCCCACCCCTCCTAACTTAGATATACCAACTCCAAGATCATCATACCTCAGAGAAAAGTGAATATTTTGACAGAAATATTTTGAGAAATGACATCTTGGACTGAGAATATGTAAGTCTGCTCTTTTGGCCATTCAGTCTCCATATTTCAGGATGCACTCTAAAGGGTCCCAACATTTCAAATAGTTACCCATATTACTATTTCAGTAAAGTTATACTACTGTAGTAATTTAATACAAGAATACTACTACTGCAGCACACTAATATAAATGCTGTCATAACATACTACTTCTACAAAAACACTGATATGCTAATTTATTATGAGTGCTGCCATACAACAGCAACACTAACTGCAATACATTAATTTCTCTGCTTTAATGCAGTGATATTACTGCTGCAATACACTTATAGTGATGCATTATATACTAGTACAAGTAATGGGATACAGTTATACTTCTGATGCAGTACCGTAAAACTCCTGTCATGATACAATATTATAGCACAGTGCAGTAATACTAGTGCCCTGATATAGCAATATCATTGCTATACTTCAGTAATGTCAATGCTTACATACAGCAATAGTAGCCCTTTAGTACACCAATATTCGTTCTGGAATACAGCAATGCTAGTATTCTGATATAATATTAATGCTGTAATAGAATAACAATAACTCTGCAATACAGTAATAGTTCTGGAGCAATACTGAAAATTTTAGACCACTGATATAGTATTAGCAGTGCTGTGATGCTTGTCTGCTCTCGGTCTTGATGTGGTGTTTAGCCTTTGATGAAGTTTACCACCCACTTTGGGCTGCATTCACAAACAACCCAACTTCAAAAAGACCTGATCCCAACATTCTGGGGGCCACCACTGGCCTCTCAACATCTGCGGGCCAGCAGGTGCACCGGTCTTCACTTTCATTGCACCATGTGATCTCCTGCCCACCCTTGGACTCTCACACTTGTTAGACTCCTTGGTTCATGTTTCAAGATGGGACGGGTGGGTCACCAATGTTGCCGCAGACCCCAGGCACCCGAGGTGAAACCCACCGGCCCAGCAGTGGTAAGCAGTTGGGCCGCACTGAGGACAATCTGGCCCAGTTGACAGCCCCGCTGGATGCCAGGACCACTGGTCCCCGCCATGAGTGCAGGGGTGGGTACGACGGTGGTCATCTCCCACAACCAGGGGCACATTAAGAACAAATGTCACAGACTGTAACACTCCCCTCCAGGGAGGGGAACCACCTTCCATGTGGCCTTCCTGGCCGACCTGGAGACAAATATGTGTGCCTGAGGGAGGCTGGTGTGCCCAAAGTAATGGTAGAACTAAAGTGCAGATGTACTTCTCCTTTAATGCAATATTATGGCTACAATACAGTTTATTTATTTGCATATAATGCCTGGAGTAAGACCACTTATCGATATTGACCAAGTTTAGTCTCAGGACATGAGTATGCAGAGGAAAGATAGCAAAATTCCAAACACAAACAAGGATATCCAAATTTTGAATTAGGATTACAATGACACAAAGGTAATTAACATGGGTAAGTATGACTAACAAACACTGAAAATATCTAGATAATGCAAAACGCAGTGATATAGATTATGTAAAACTAGTAAATATGGATATAAACACTGATAGATTCAATACCAAATTACTAAATTGCATAGGTAAAGGTTGCGTGAAGAGATGAAAAGTGGATTTAATGACTTAATAATGGATGGGTAGAGAGATTAAGGAAGTGCTCTATACCAAAGCTGTAATACAGCAATGTAAGTGCTGTGAAACAGTATTAAAAATGCTGTAATACAGCAATGTTTGTGCTGTGATACAGTACTACCAGCAGTGAAATACACCAGTTTTAGTGCTGTGATAAGGTATTACCAATACTGTAGTACAGCAATGCTAGTGCTTTGACACTGTATTAAAAATGGTGTAGTTGAGCAATGTTAGTTCTGTGTTATAGTATTCCCAATGCTATAATACAGCAATATTAGTGTTGTGATACGGTATTAAAAATGCTGGAATACAGCAATGTTAGTGCTGTAATACTGTGTAACCATCCTGCAGTAGGGCAACGTTTGTGATGTTATTAAAAAGAATGAGCTAAACATGTGTATTAGGGCTTCATTCTTTATGGTATCAAGAACTTCTTCAGAAATAAATAAAATAAATTAGGACTTTTATTAACAGTTGCGGTAGTTAAAACAATGGTATGCAATCATCATCAATCATGAATTTGTAGAACAAGTTAAGAACCAATGGGAAAACCTTCCATTCCCCATGTAACCTATAAGCATCATTGTATAACTGGCAAAACAATGAGCAGATGATATTATTAAACATGAATGAGAAACTTCCACAGTCCGTCCGATCACCATGTTTCTTTAGATGAGAAGGGCTCCAGTCTGGTTTCTTTAATTGTGAGCCAGTGGGTTTCATCATTTGTTTTAGTCAATTATCAATAAAGTTTTTCTTAGCATTTGTAAAGTACAGATGAGAAAAGTATTTTGTTCTAGTGTAAACAATCTGCATTGTCATGTAATCAGCAAATCTCCGAGTAGTCCATATCATGATATGCCTGAAAGAACTCTAAGATATTCTGCTCAATTGCTGTGTTGTTTGTGATAAGAAAGGCTCTAATGTGGTTCTTTTATTATGAGCTAAAGTTACTGAAAGCTTAGTCTGTTGTCAGATTGGTAGCTATGGTAGTTTAGAACCCAGGTTCATAAACACAAATACCAAACATCACTACTTCTTAGTACAAGTAAAGAACGAATGAGAAAAACATTTTCTTTTGGTGCAACCAATCAGCATTGTTGTGTAAGCAGCAAATCTCTGAGCAGACTATATCATAATCAGCCAGTAAGAACCCTAGAAATGTTCCCAATCTCTATGCTATTTTTAATGAAAAAAGCTACAAAGCGGTTCTTTTATTATGAGAAAATGGGTTTCATCATCTGCATAAATTATTCCCAATAAAATCGCTGATAACCTCGCCAACTGATGAATTTACTGTTGTGAAAAATAACCATACGGGCCAATAATAGTTTGATAGTATTATATAGGAAGAACAAAATGAAGGAAAAGAATAGAAAAGTAAGTGCAGGAGACCTGAGACTAGGTTTACCTGCACTATTTAAACCCACATGCTATATTTACATTTTCATTTAGTCTTGGCAGAGATTCTGCACTGAGTAGTGTATCGTGGTCACTGAAAAATCTATCCACTTGTTCAAGAACAAAGAATTTGAACTGTACAAATCCTTGACAGATTTGGTTATGTTTAGGAATGGCATTTTTAAAATCATGGTTACATATAGCTGCGCAATGTTAGTGATGTGATATGGTATTACCAATGCTGTAATAGAGCAATGTTAGTGCTGTGAAATGGTATTAAAAGTGTTGCAATGCAGCAGTGTTAATGCAGTAATACAGTATTCCCAATGCTGTAACAGAGCAATGTTAGTGCTGTTATGTGATATTGCCCATGCTGTACTAAAGCAATGTCAATGTTGTGATGATACGGTATTTCCACACCTGTAATAAAGCAATTTTAGTGCTGTGATATGGTAATACCATTGCTGTAATACAACAGTTTATGTGACATAGGAATACCAGTTTTGTAATATAGCAATGTTTGTGCTGTGAAACTGTATTACCAATGCTCCAGTGTTGTACTACACTAGTGTTAGTGGTGTGATACAGGATCAAAAATGCTGTAAACAGAGCAATGGTAGTACTGTGATATGGTGTTACCAAAGCTGTAATATAGAAATGTTACTGCTGTGATACAGTAATACCAATGCTGTGATACAGCAATGTTAGTGCTGTGATACCATATTATCAATGCTGTAACACATCAATATTAGTGTTGCAATACATTATTACCAGTTCTATAACAGAACAATGTTAGTGCTATGATATGGTATCACCAATGCCATATGCTGTAAAATATCAATGTTAGCACTGTGATATAGTATTACCAATGCTGTAACAGAGCAATGTTGGAGGTGTGATACAGTATTACCAATGCTGTAATAGAGTAATGTCGGTAATGAGATACATTATTATTTCTGATGTTAATATTGCTGTTGCAATGCAGTAACACTAGTACACACATTTAGATAGTTATATCAATGCTACAAAACAAAACAAACACTTGTGTATTGATGCATTAATATTACCAATGTAATCTTGTAGGAATAATAATATCCTATCAGAAAAATGCCAATCCTGCAATGTAGGGATTATATTTCTTCAGTACAATTATGCATTACATCATTATCCCATCCAGTCTGATCATTGCGAAATAATTCTCTTCTAGCTTAGTAACACACTTTGCTATACGCTTCATAAAAAAACTGAAATATTTAGGAAAATACAGGACAAATTTTCCTTCCCACATTTCCTTGTGTCTCAAATAACTCAATAACTCAAGAAACTGAAGTTTTTACTGTCCAATAAGCACATGTCTTGAATTAATAAGCATTAATTTGTTATTGTCTCTCTGGTCTGCACAATGAGGACATAAATAAATAAAGTTATCTTTTTTAATGTGTGTTGCTCTCCCACCTGGCTAAAGATAAATCCTTTGCTGGTAGCTCATGTTGAAATGCTTGCATATTCTAAGAGTCTAATTAGATGTAGATATTCTCTTACTATGAAAAACAAACTAATCCTTCCAGCTATCCATCTATAGTTCTTTTTTTTCTCACTTTTGCACATGGTGTAGGGATGTCACATAAACATTGACCATCAACTAGAACTAATGTTGACAATGCTGGGTGGCTAGCCCTGATGCGGTTGTTCTTCCGTACCACACACTCATATACCTGTGACTAATTTAAAGTGTTCAATCTGCCGCACCTATAGCCAATTTATAGTGTTCAATCTGCCTTCTACATATCTTTGAAAAGTGGGAAGAACCCAAATGAACACAGGCAGAACATTTAGACTCCACACAAAAGGCACCCCAGCCGAGAATTGAATTAGGGAACCTCTTGATGTGTGGCAACAAAAATTCAGAAAAGATAATCATGTTATGCTTGAGATTTTACCAGCATTTTTCTGCTCTTCAGTGCTGTATTGTTTTTTAACAAATAAAATCCAGGTTCATAAAAAAAATATCACTTTGCAATGAATGGAGTAGATGTCTGCTAAGTTCTCATTCACAAATTAATTTTAAATATGTATGAGCATTTCCTTTGGGTCAAAAACAAAGACTGCAAAAAGTCATCTTGCTGATTTTGCCAATAAAGTTAAGTTGTTTGTGCCACCGTTTCATAATTGATCTTGCTATTTAACATTATTAAAGTGTTAATGACTTTGCCCTTTCATTTTCAATTGTATTGCAAATTACCTACATTCCTGGTACTTGAGTTTTATAATTGCAGACCTTTTGAAGCTTACAGACTTTGTTTTTTCAAGATGATTTTAGTTGTGCATTAAAACATGAGTGTACTATGCAGGCTAAAATGGATTACTCTTTCTGCTATGTAAGTAGTTGAAATATAAATTAATATTCTTTCCCACGATCTTGAGGTTACATGTTCATTGCACCTGTAATACTATACTATACTTCCTCCTATACACTTTGCATTGCTTGACTTTTATGTCGACAAACTATTTTGTAATCATAAAGCTTAGCTTCCGAATGGGACACACTGATGTGAAACTGGATTGGATAACCTAAGTTCTTCTTTAGGTAGCTCAGGCTATACAATTCATAAAAGGCATAAGGAATGCATTCATTATCTTAATGCATACCATTCACCTTGCAATTTCATAAGCAAATTTGATTGGAATAAAAAAAATGCAAGGGGTTAAGTCCCCTGCACCCCCTGTGAAAGACTTTTCTTCTTACCCTATCTTTATTATTCTCATCTCAAGGGTACTGTGTATCAGAGATTACTGATGGCTACATAACACCTGTCTTGTTCTTTCTCCAAAGTATGCTAACTTTCAGCCACACAAACTGTTTGCTATGATATGACTTCTACAAACCACACTTTATTGTGAAGTGAACAATGATGCACACGCAAATGCCCATTCAAGCTTTTATGATAAAGAAACTTGTCCAGAGTTTGGGTGACTAGAGCATGGAACTGCAACCATTTAATATGTACCTTTTTGCAGAAAATTTGATCTTTTCAATCGGAAAGAAGCAATTCTGTGATGCTGAATACAGACACGCTTTAGAAAAATACTAGAAAAGCATGAACATGAGTACCCACAAATTAGGATTGCCTACTTGTCTGACATGCAAACCTCAACTGCATAAACAAACAACGTGTACACATACAGACATACATATATATTTGTAGTATGGCAAAACCTTATCACATATGCAGTGCAAAATGTACCTATGATTTTATGACACATATACATGTGCAGGGAGCTGCTTATAGTAATTATTGTTTTTTGTTCACTAAAATGCAAATAAACCCCCTGACAGCTAGTTTTCTATTACTTAGGAAGCCTGGTATTTGCATAGTGCACAGTGGAGCACAAGCTTTCTACAAACTATGTCTGTCAGATTGCTGTTCCTAGATTGTGATTCATATGCATGAACTGTGGTCCATAACAGTAGTGAACAGAATTTCCTTGCATTGTGTAAAGTGTGCAGTGCTCACAGTGATGTATCAAGTGCTACTATGCCCAATTTACTCACCTCAGTAGCCAAATAGTTTCTTAGCTGAGTGGCAAGACAGCGCAGAACAGTACAGCACCGAACTTCCATACTTTATTATAGATATGTTGTGGATTTATATTGTTTTCACACATTTAGCAGAAGTCCTATGTCCATCCTTTACATAAACCAAATATTATGACACTTTCTAGCTTGTCATGCAATTATGGCATGTGCAGTTGTGCATTTTGCTCATAAATACACAAGGTAATATATGGAATACTGTTTGATAAGTAACATTTTCAGGAAATTATATTACGATAGTCAGGGATTCCCTCTGCTTCGTCTCAATCCCATGCATATAGGCTTAACAAATAACTTTATACTGAAATAGCATGCCCATTTTACCCTTGTCAATGCTGAGATTTTTGTGTTAGCATTACTTTCAGTTTTTGAATACCATGTGTATGCTTTTTAGTTTTGGTCATGTATATTATGCCAGATCAATACCAACATGTTCTGGAAAAATATGATCATAGCTTCACGGGTTCTTTAGATTCTTACAGCCATCATCTAAAACTAATGGGCGAGTACAAAAGACCCCTGTTAAACAGATTGTACCCATATATCTCAAGTGAAAATCTGCATTCAGACTGATTTCAAATGTTGTTAGAGACGTAGCTTGCTTAATTTATAAGGTAGTCTGTCCTAGAAATGGGGGTTATGCTGTACTAGGTACCTGTAATGTTATATTGTGTTATTTCATCCTATGCATATATACACACGCACAAACTTATACAAGTTTAGGTCTTTAGAGAGTGTGTTTGCTTTACTATTGGTTCTATTTAGCAGAAAAAACTTTGCAAAGATCATCGTTCAGGAATTTGCATGGCACTAAATAGAAGGACAGTGCCTTTAGTCTATCAGATTTTCTAATGGTACTAAGACTTGTGGACTCTTTGGTGAAGAAACACTAAGGTATCATTAACTGATTTGGGTGCTTAGTGAAGTACATGACAAAGTGGGCATTATATCCAATGATGGGCCACGTAAGTGAGAATAAAGTGAGATTACATTTGCTTCTATCACATCATATACCAAAGTACCTAAAGATTATGTCAGATTTAACTGCACTGTTATCTATACAATAAGTGGTATGATACTAGATTTACCAAAACTTGAGCATGTGAAATGAATTTGATAACCATTCTCCATTTGCAGTCATCAGCAAATATGATTAGTTATAGGGCAGGATTCACGATGGCTTGCACGGAGTCTAAGAGTAGTGTAAGACTCCATGCAGCCATCGCGATCCATGAACAGCCTGAATGTGCATGTAAGAGAGCACCTAAAACGGCTCTTACATGGGCAGGGCATGGATATGCTAATTACATCACTTGCAGCCAAAAGGCATGCAAATGAGGTAATTTTGCGATCCAGGAAGCAGAAACCTGCCCGTGTAAGAGCCGTGTTATCTGCAGAAATGTACTCAGTTGATAACTGAGTACTGTTCTGCAAATAACACAATGGAGCCTTGTGAGCTCCAAATAAAGGTTGCAAATGTCCCAGGCAGCATGCCAATGGCCAAATATGTGGCCACTGGCAACTTACCCTGATGCAAACATGAAATAAAATTTTTTGTTTAGCGCAGCGTCGCGCAAACAGGCTGCGCTATAAAAAAACAGAAAAATAAAAATATTAAACCCACAAATGTGGGTTTATGCAAAGCATGAGTTTACAATGGAAGGGAATAGCAGGCTAAAACAACATGGCCACCGAGTAGGGGTTGCTAAGGGGGGAAGCGGAGTGTAAGACATGTAACTAAGCATTAGTAGGCAATCCTATGTAAATGAGTGGTAGGATAGTGAATCGCACTGTTACATAGAAAATGAGCACATTCCGTGCAGTGTAGGCGTAGGATAAGGGGGAGTAACAGAGTAGGAGATAGGTGACATCACAGGGGGGAATGTATGAAAGGAATGCAGCTCATTGGAGCACAGTGGCATGTGAAAGCTGTCAGTCACACATCATGGAAAGAGGAGTGTCAACAAGTAGGCATGGGAAAGCCAAGAAATGGAAGGTGTACACTATGGATAACACCAAAGTTTCTTGCTGGGCGTGCATGCGCGCATGTGCACGCTGGGAGGCGCGAGTAAGATAGAGTGTGCGCGTGTAAGCGTGAGTGCGCACGTTTAAGGCAGAATAAGCATGTAGGAGCCTGTTTAAACACCTGTAAGCTTGTTTGTGCTGGTGTGCACGCGTTTTAACCCGAATAAGCAGATTCTAGTCCGTCTAAGCATGTGTGCGTGTGTGTTAGCCACTGTGAGCGTGATTTTGCTGGTATGCACGTTGCTCCCCCCTGAGGAAACAGAAGGGAAAAAGGAAGCATGGGAAATAGTAGGAAGCTAGCAGGGATTACTGGCAGAGCTAGCAGGTGAAAACAATCAGAAGCAGGCAATTATACAGGCAGAACAGTAGCCCAGCCCAGCACTTAAAACTCTGCAAACAACAGTGCAGAATGTTTCTCTCAAGAGACACTGCAACAGAGGAGTAATCTATTAGAAGTGAAAACTGAAAAAGCTTCACTCAGACCAAAAATGCTAGGGGCTGCCATAGCTGTTATAAGGAGACATATGCAACTTGCTGAGGGTGGTGACTATGCAAATGCTGCCAGACAACCCACAGTGAGGAGACGGAGAAGAGTGTACAGGCCCAGGGTCACCTACCAGGGGTTACATGAGCTGGAGATAGTGGAGCACTATAGAGTGGACAGAGACCTCCTGCAGCAAATTGTTGAGCTGTGCAGGCCACGCCTCACACACAGAACCAACAGAGGGGAACCCATCCCAGTGAAAACCAAGGTATGTGTTGGCCTAAGAATACTAGCAACAGGTACCTTCCAGAGACCAACTGGTGATATGATGGGGATATCACAGGCATCAGCATCCAGGGTACTGCACCAGTTCCTGGATGCCATGTCAGCACATGTCAGTGAGCATGTATATTTCCCCAATTCCCGTGAGGTATTGGCCAACAATATGCGTCTCTTCCAGCAAATAGTGGAATACCCTGAGGTAGTGGATGCAATAGACTGCACGCATATACGCATCAAAGCACTAGCCGGTGAGCGGGGTAGGGTCTACATTAACCGCAAGGGCTTCCCTTCCATCAACTGCCAGGTTGTGTGTGATGCCCAGGGCATAATAATGAATGTGTGTGCTGGCTGCCCTGGAAGCTACCATGATTCCCATATCTGGCATTTGACGCAGTTGTACCAGACATTTGCCAATGGGGACATCCCACATGGTCACTTAGTGGGGGATGCTGGCTATGCACTGGCGCCGTGGCTGATGACACCCATCAGAAATGCACACACACCTGAACAAGAACGCCATAATGAGGCACACACACAAACATGAAATGTAATTGGGCTTGTGATTGGGCTGCTCAAGTCACAGTTCCGGTGCTTGGACACATCTGGTGGAGCCTTGCAGTACTCACCAACTACATGTACCCAAATTGTCATGGTATGTGCTATGCTACATAATATGATTATGCGAAAACAGCTGCAGCAGGACCAGCATAGGGCTGGGCCAAACAGCCCCCCACCATTGCCAAGCCAATCACAGGCAGAGCGTGACTTGGAGGAGGAACAACCTGAGCCTGCCCCAGTAGGCAGAAGGAGGTGTGCCCAGTATGCCTTGGCCTTGGCAAAGTGGCAACGCATAGCACATACACTGGCTCAGTAGGAACCCAGGAAATGATACCTATCTCTGACTCACACATATAGTAAAAGGGATGCCTAAGTTGACACAACCTGCTATCAAACGTACAGGGAGTGTAGTATGTGCATCCAACATAGGCAGCCCTGCAGCACCACCTGAGGCATGATTGCCATGTGTTAAGCAATGTAGTATATGCAAACTTGATGACCTTGACTAACATCCTACCCTCACCAAGCATGATGCCAGAATATGAAGACGAGATGATCAATTACAATAAATGGCTTACGTATTGCTGTTAGTCAAAGGGGATCCAATGTGTGCCAGCCTGGGATGACATACTGAGCAAGACATGATGCTCCACCTGCTAGGGATGGTGTGCACCTATCAGTCCTGGCCTTTAGGATACTGGCAAAGGCTGTTGTCACCCCCACTGTGCCTTGAATAGGTAAGGCTCAAAACACAAACCCACCTCCATAGGTATCACAAGGGATAAGAACCTATATGTAATGTTACCCAATGCCAGATGTCTAAACTGCAAGATGCATGCAGTCTAAACTCCCCTCAGCATGGAGAATGTTGATATCTGTCCTGTAACAGAAAACTGGGTTAAGGCTCACAAGAGCACCCTAACACTACCAGGTTACACCTCATACCATGCTTTACAACCCCAAAACATGGAACAAACTACAAAAGGAGGGTGAGTAGCAATAATTGTCAAGGATAACCACACCCCCATGTTGGTACCACAACAAGAAGCAGCATGGACTATCCATGTTCAAGTAACAGTGGCTAAGACTGCCTGCCAGTTTGTAGCCTGCTACAGACTACCCTCCTAATGCCAGGAACTGCACTTGGCCTACGTTGGAACACATGGAAATATCAAGCTCTCCAAACATTATATTGGGTGACTGAAAATACTGAAACATAGACTGGGAGCATTATTCCAGCTCCAACACCCTAGGCCAAAGGTTCCTAGAATCCATAAAACAAAATGCTCAGGAACAACGTACCACTCCCACAAGAGGGGTAAGCATACTGGATGTGATAATCAGCAACATGGGTACTCTATGGCCAGATGAGAAGTGTATCCCTCACTGGTAAGATCAGACCATAGAGTAATCACACTGGATATTCACATCCTGACCACAGTCCCTGGCCAGAAAACCACAGTGAAAAACATGTGTAAAGGAAATGTTGCACTCCTCCAAACTTATGTGGAATCCATTAAAGGCCCTGTGCCTGTGGAAAATATGGGCCACACCTCAGAACCCTTTATAAATGCATTATATGAACACAGTCAGGAATGCATGGATTATGCAATCCCAAATAAAACCAAGGCCCAATACCATACACGCAGGCATCTGGCATGGTGGACCCCAGCCATTACCAAACCATGCAAGAGAATGAGGAAGCCACTACATGATAGAGCAAACCCAAAAAGGGAAGTAATCTCTGATCAATATTATGGCAATAAAATATGGCCACTCATAAAATCCACTAAGGCCAGCTACAACAAGTTGAATCTGTGAATCTTGGGCAATGTTACACCTGCCCCATGTACACAGACTACCCTCCTCCGCAAGAAATACAAATATATGTGAGAGATGCAACCACGTCTCCAAACTGGAGGCTGAGCTCTCTCAACTCAGTACTGTCTAAACTAGTCAGGAGGAGAAGGTAACCACACACACCACAAACCCAGTCTCACATAGACCTATCACAACTGCAAACCAAAGACATAAACACACAAAAACATTCCCGGAGGCTCTAATTAAAAACCACCAAATCAACAGAGGCCTCCAAAGCAGACACCCAAGCAACCACTACCCCCAAACATAGCACATGCAACACATAGTACACAAATTCGGTGTGCCAAACAGTCATAGCCTGTAAGGACAAACAACATGCCTGATACACTTGTAATAGGTGACTCCATAGTCAGACACACTGATGTCCCGCTCAGCAGACTGAACAAGGAAAAGGGTACAGTAAGCTGCCTGTAGGCTGCTACAATCCGCCACATAACACAAGCACGGAGGTCACTCCAAAGCGAGTACAAATATGACTCAGTCATTGTCCATGCTGGTGTGAATGACCTGAGACCTACCTCCCTGGACTACATGTAAAGAGACATAGAGGAGCTCTCTGATTATGTAGGCCAGGCTGGTATGACTCTGACCCTGAGCAGCATCCTACCCCCACCAAGAATGATGCCACAGTACAAACACAGAATGATCAGCTTTAACAATTGGCTCAATTATTGGTGTCATTCCAAGGGGATCCAATGTGTGTCTGCTTGGGATGTCATGCTTGACAAGTCACGCTGCTTTGCCAGGGATGGCTTACACCTGTCACCCCTGGGCGTCTGGATATTGGCTAAGGCTCTTGCCACCTCCATAGTGCCTTTTGTAGGCAAGGCTGAAAAGACAAACCCACCTCCCTAGAAAACATAATTGGAAAAAACATAAGGGTAATGCTGCTCAATGCCAGAAGTCTAAACCTCAAGATGCACGCTCTCGAGGCCCTCCCCAGTATGGAGAACATCGATGTCTGTGCAGTGATGGAAACCTGCATCAAGGCTCCTGAGGGCACCCCAGCACCACCAGGTTATACCTCATATCATGCTTTTCGGCCCCAAAACCTGGACCAAACCACAAAAGGAGGGGGAGTATCCATATTCAGCAAAGATACCCACACGTCCAGGTTACTGACAATGCATGAAGCATCAGAGACCATCCATGTGCAACTAACTGTAGGCAAAACCGCTGTACAGTTTGTAGCATGCTACAGACCACCCTCTCAGACCCAGGAACACCACTCAGCCTTCCTGAAGACACTGGAGAGTATGAATGTCTCCCCAAATACCAAACAAGGTACTCACAAATCACCACATAGGTGGTAATCCATTACGTATGGAAGAAGTAATCAGGGACCTAGGGACACAAGTGGACAGTAACCCCACATGTGACACTCACATTGCCAACATGGCTAGGAAGACCACCTATATTGGCCACCTTATCATGAAAGGATTCACATCTACATCAAGAGAGGTCATTGTGCCCCTTTACTCTTCTCTTATCAGGCCCATAATTGAGTACAATGCCCCATTTGGGATGTACCGTACCCGACACCTGCAGCAGTTAGAAAGTCCTCAAAAGTACCTCACCAAGAGGATAAAGGGTCTCAAACATTTGTCATATGCTGCCTGGCTGACAACACCCCAGCTGTATGCAGTCACATACTACATACTCAGAGGCGATGCATGCCCGATGTACAAGGTCATGTCCAATACAGAATTGATGGACATGCTCCACCTCAGAAAATCCAAATCCATCCGAGCCGCGAGAGCGACAGATGTCAACCTCAACATATAAATAAATAGGATGTGCTGGAGGGACATATTCATAACCCAGAGGCTCCCTACACTCTGGAACAGAATCCCACTCCATGTTAGGCAGAGCCCCTCACTGACTCTCTTCAACAGGAATCTTGCCAAGTGGATGGGAGATCATAGATTTACACTGGGGGGGTCTTCACTGTGTCACATCTAGACAGAGGCACAGCAAAGTAAAGCCTAAATGGGCATAATATTCACATAGCAAGGGGTGGCAAAAGCCACACACACTCTGGCTAGGCTTATAAATGCCCTAGGGCAGATAGCCTAGTATGAACCTATGAAGATACAAATTGTACAGGACACTAAGGATAATCACAAGGCTTTCTTAACTGATGGTAGGAACCTTGTTGGGAATTCACAGATATGCTCTGAATTACCAAATATTACAAACAATACACCAAACCCACACACATTGCCAACATCCAACCTGACAGGTTCTGTGCAAACCCCCCCCCCCCAAAATGCTAAATATCTATCCCAGCAGAGTGCTGGCCCCCTGACATTGCAGATGCTGAGGTAACAGCCAGCATCTTCAAAGCAAAACACACAGCATCAATGGTACGAGATGGTGTCCTGGGCTGTGTCCAACATGAACTCCAAGAAGAATGTAACGCCAAATACACTACTGCTCAATTTCAGCCTTACCACAGGATATGTACCCAAAGAGCAGTGTACAGCAACAGTGGTCCCTCTCCACAAAGGTGGTGCCTGAATGGATACTGCAAACTATCACCCCAGAATCCTGACAAGCTTGGTCTGCAAAGCTATGGAAAGGATCATCATGGACCTCAGAAATAAAGATATTGGGGACCTACAGACACTGGACCCTACCCAGCGTGGCTTTCTTAAGGGCAGATCCTGCCCCTTAAACATGTTTGACTCATTTGAAACAGTCATCAAGGCCATTGAATAGGGGAATGTGGTCCACACAGCCTATCTGGACCTTGCAAAAGCCTTCCATACAATACCCCATGTGTTCATTATAGATAAGCTCACCAGCTTAAATATAAACCCCTATGTCAGTAGATGGGTTGCAAATCAGCCCAAGGACAGAACTGACATGGTCAGAAATGCTGCAGCCATGTCAGACTACAAACCAGCTACAACTGGCATCCCACAAGGCTCGGTCCTGGGACCTCCCTTGTTTGGTATATATTTCCCATAGGTACAGGCCAACATGGAAGGACTGTGTCTGAACAAGTTTGCAGAGGACTACAAACTGGGCACCATATCTGACCCTCCAGCTGACACAAGCATCCTACAAAAGGGCCACATAGAAACAGCCAACTGGTGCCAGAGCCATGTCATCAAGCTAATTGCAGAAAAGTGTATAGTCATCCCCTGTGGATAAACAGTAAGTGCCCACCAATTACCACATAGGTGTTAACCCATTAAGTACTTTAGAAGTAATAAGAGACCTGGGGACACAATTTGATAGATATCTTGCATTTGACAACCATGTGGCTGTAGTGGTTACAGAAACATACCATATACCCACCTAATCATGAAGGTAGTCAGATCTAGATCAGGGGAGGTCATTGTGCCTCTTCAGTCATCCTTCATCAGCCTCACAATTGAGTACAATGGCCCCTGTGGGATGTACCTCAGCAGACACCTCCAGCAACTGGAAATACCCCAAAAGTACCTCACCAGGAGGATCAAAGAGCTCGAACAGATGCCATGTGTTGCCTGATTAAACAAACTGCAGCTCCACACAGTGCCATACTGCCTGCCCAGAGGCAATCTGTGCCTGATGTATAAAGCCATGTCCAAGCTGGAATCAATGAACATGCTGCACCTTGTACAATCTGAATGCCAGTGAGCTATGCACATGAGAGACCTGAACCCCAGCACTGACATACATAGGACATGCTGTAGTGATTGATCCATAACCCAGAAGCTCCCTCCACTCTTGAGTAAACTCCCAGTACAGGTTAGCCAGAGAGTCCCTCATTGACTCTCCTCAACAGGAATCTTGATGAGTGGATGGGAGATGGTAGGTTTACCCTGGGTATCACTGTTATGTCACAGGTAGACAGAGGCACAGTATACTAACCTTGAAATATGTCATGTCAAAATCCAGTTACAATGTGTGTTGAAGGACAAACACACTCTCTGACTAGCAGTAGAAATGGCCTAGGGCACATTGCTAGTGTTTGTCAATGTCCACCCAAGTTGTGGAATACACTACCAATGTTGGACAAGCCTGGTTTAAGTAGTCCATATCCGAACAAAATGCAACATGGTCATATGTGCACAACTGGCCCTTAACCAGTCTGGTGTGCTCACTATGAATATTTAAAGCAGTGATAGGACTGAAACCCAGGATACTGTCCACCACAGTGAAAGTACTGAACCAGTACACTATACGATATTACAGTGTTTGGTCAGTATGAAAGGATGTTGACAACTGTATGCAAACTATCCCGTGGAAACCCTGCAAGCACAGTATAACCCCTGTTGGGTTCAGACACAAAACAGTTGGGCAGTAAATACACAACATGACTTCCAACACACAACTATAAATGTGAAATATTGTTGAAGTTCACACACAACCACAAATGTGGTGGACTGCAGATTTCAACATATGGAAAGCACACACTGGGCATGCTCGCACACTTTGATAAATGAGACATATGTCAGGCAACAAGCCATGGAAAGCCTGAACTGGGCATGCTCACACACTTAGGCCATGTCTCAGTTTAGCAGTTGGCCACACATATCTGGTATTTGTATGTGTTAATCCAGGAACCAACCACAATACAGCAATCTGCCCAGTGCACACAGTTAAATGACTACAGAGACATAAGTTAAATAGTGGATCCCTCTCATATTCAAACATCTTCCACAGATACACAAGTTGTTCATAGAAACAGGGAAAGCTATGGCAATAAAGACCTGCAAACAGTTTATCAGCAACAAATATTGTGCATCTGAAAATTAAACATATGGGTGTAGAGGTCAATACTAGGCTGTTTGCCCTAGGGAATACAAGCTCAGCCAGAGTGTGCTTGGCATCTGCCTCCCCAGTACAGTAGGCTACTGTGCCTCTGTAAAGTAGGTCACAGAAGGCACCATTTAAGGCTAGTGTGCTGTGCCTCCATCAAGCAGGGACACAGTGGAGATCTCAGGGGTTGAATTTGCAATGTCACATCCATGTGGCTGGTGTTTGCTGGAAGATGGTTGGCAAGGACTTATAACAGTAATTGGGCATCAATTACAGACTGAGGGGAAGCCTTATCTGCAGTGTCTGGACAATGTCACTGTCAACACCTTGACGTGATGAGTTTGAGGGATTGAAGTGTCGTGCCAATACTGTTCAGAGGCATCCTCCCTCTGTGGGATATTGCTCTGTAATGTATTAGCTCCCTCCTTCTGTTGTACAGCTTATATATGTCTGGTGTACACCAGACAGGTCTCCTGTTGTGGAGGAGTCATGGGTTTATTTGGGATAGCATGATCAATGCAAACCTTCCAGATGCTCATAGAATGCTATTGTCAAGGATTATGCAGAGTGGCCTGTATAATCCCCCAGCATGGGTCCTTTGAAGTCTTCCACCCCAGTCTTCACAAGTGCAAAGTCTGCTTTTGATAAATACTTTGATTGCAGTGACTTCCTTGCCTGGGGGTGGGGATGGGATATGGATGTCCAGGGAAGTTGGGTATGGTCAGATATTAACAATGGTGGTCTACCTCTGGTGTGGAACATACAGTCCCCATGTTGCAGATGGTCAGGTCCAATATGTATTCCCCCTTGTGGCTGTGGTGAGTGGTCCTGCCATAGCACATGGATTCACATATTGTAGTGGCTGTAGGGTGATGTTGTTGAGGCCTGAGTAGTTCCCCCACACAATATACCTGTACCTGATGTTAACCACTGTAATGGTGTATGTGAACACCTTCATATCCTACACTGTTCCCAGGGAAGCAAAGTGTGTGTCCTGGATATGGGAGGGGTGGTCTGAACTGGTTGTGTTGTGTGTTACAGGTCCTGTGGTCATGACGCATGGTATAAAACATAACCTGACAGTGCTGATGTGCATATCTGACCCTGAAGTAGGCAGCTGTTACTGCATATATATGCTATCCCCCTAACTGACAGATAGTAATAGATGTACATACTTCTACATAAATAATGATGTCAGCACCCTATAAATACTGCAGGAGAAATACAGATGCACAATAATTTGAATAGCGCGCTCCGCTAATGTGTCTGTCTCTCAAGTGTCATAATATAGTTAGGTAGGGGTTTGAATCCTGCAAATGCTCAGTGTATGTGTTTGGGTGAGGGGGTTAGTGTGTGTGCAATTCTGTGTGAAAGAAATGTCCCTTTTGGCAACTAGAAGAACACACTGCATGATGCACATTCCTCTTTCTAAACACTGATGATGTCAGCACCCTATAAGTACAGCAGGAGAAGAGAAACCTCGCAGTAATGCGAATAGCATGCTCCGCTAATGCGTCTTTCTCAAGTGTCATAACATAATTAAGTAGGGGTTTGAATCCTGCAAATGCTCAGTGTGTATGTGTTTGGGTGAGGGGGGTTAGTGTGTGTGCAATTCTGTGTGAAAGAAATGTCCCTTTTGGCAACTAGAAGAACACACTGCATGATACACATTCCTCTTTCTAAACACTGATGATGTCAGCACCCTATAAGTACAGCAAGAGAAAGGAAACCTCCCAGTAATGCGAATAGCACGCTCTGCTATTTTGTCTTTCTCAAGTGTTATAACATAGTTCGATAGGGGTTTGAATCCTGCAAATGCTCAGTGTTTGGGTGAGGGGGTTAGTGTATGTGCAATTCTGTGTGAAAGAAATGTCCCTTTGGGCAACTAGAAAAACACACTGCATGATGCACATTCCTCTTTCTAAACACTGATGATGTCAGCACCCTATAAGTACAGCAGGAGAAGGGAAACCTCCCAGTAATGTGAATAGTGCACTTTGCTAATGTGTCTCTCTCAAGTGTCATAACATAGTTAGGTAGGGGTTTGAATCTTACAAATACCATGTGTGTTTTTGTCACACAGTCTGTCCATGTGTGTGGGGGTGTTGCTCTTAATATTGTATGACATAGATCATATCAGTAATGTCAATGCACACAAGAGGTATGTGTGTGCCACATAGACATATGTACCTGTGACCTTAAATAGTTCCCATGTGTGAAGCCTGCCTCATGTGAATACATGTAATTTGCATTACACAACTTTATGACTGTGGTTTTCTGTGCAGGGGCTGCATTTGGTATGTGAATATACAGTGAGAGTAGTCTATGGTGTCATCTTACCAGCGAGGGATACACTTCTGGTCTGGAGCATATAGTCCACATGTTGGTGATGAACAGGTGCAGTATGTTTTCTCCTCTTGTGGGAGTGGTAACAAGTTGTTCCATAGCAATTGAGTGTATGGATTCTAGGAACCTTACACCTTGGAGTTACAGTAATGCTCCCAGTCTATGTGTGGGTAAATGAAGCTGCCCAATATATTGTTGTTTGGAGACACCTGCAGATATTCATGTATTCTTAAGTAGGCCAAGTGGGTTACCTGGGTTTGGGAGTGTGGTGTGTGCCAGGCTATGAACTGGAAGGCAGTCTTACCCACTGTTAGTTGCACATGGATAGTCTCTGATGCTTCGTGCTGTGCCACCAACCTGGAGGTGTGTGTATCTTTGATGAATATTGATACTCCCCATCCTGTTCTGTTTCGGTGCAAGTTTTGGGGCCGACAAGCATGGTATGAGGTATAACCTGCCAGTGCTGGGGTGCTTTTGGGGGCCTTGAACCAGGATTCTGTTACTGCACAGATATTGATGTTCTCCATGCTAAGGACAGTGTCCAGTGCATGCATCTTGAGGTTTACACTGCTGGCGTTGAGTAGCATTACTATTAGTTTCCTATCCCTTGTGATACCTATGGAGGTGGTCTTGTCTTTTGAGCCTTGCCTAAAAAAGGCACTATGGGGGTAGCAAGAGCCTTTGCCAATATCCGAAAGCCCATGGGTGACAGGTGCAAGCCATCCCTAGCAAAGCAGTGTGGCTTGTCGAGCATGTCATCCCAGGCTGACAGGCATTGGATCCCCTTTGAATGACACTGAAACATAAGCCAATTGTTGAAATTGATCATCTTGTCTACATATTGTGGCATCACTCTTGGTGAGGGTAAGATGCTACTCAAGGTCAGGGTCATACCAGTCTGGGCCACATGCTCAGAGAGCTCCTCTATGTCTCTTATCATGTAGTCCAGGGAGGTACATCTCAGGTCATTCACACTGGCATGGACACTGACTGAGTCATATTTGTACATGCCTTGGAGTGACCTGTGTGTTTGTGTTATGTGGCAGATCATAGCGCCCGACAGGCATCTCACCATGACCTTCTCCTTGTTCAGCCTGGTGAGCGGGACGTCAGTGTACCTGACGATAGAGGCACCTATCACAAGTGTAGCAGGTGTGTTGTTTAGCCTTACGTGCTGTGACTGTTTGGCACACTGGCTTTGTGAGCTATGTGTTGCACGCGTTCTGTTCTGGGGTAGCGGCTGCTTGTGTGTCTGCTTTGGAGGTGTCTGCTGCTTAGGCAGACTTTTATTTAGAGACTCCAAGTATGTTTTCGTGTGTTTATCTGTTTGGATTGCTGTCATGGTAGGTCTATATGAGAATGGAATTTTAGTGACTGTGGTTTCCTTCTCCTCCTGACAGGTTTTGCCAGTACTGAGTTGAGAGAGCTTAGCCTGCAGTTTGGCTATATGGTTGCATCTCTCACATGTGTTGGAATTTGTTGGGAGGAGGAGAGGGTTGTCTGTGTACATGAGGCAGTTGTAACATTGCCTCTAGATTCCCAGATTCACCAGCTGGACTGGAGAGGAGATTGACAACTGACCTTTGGACATGCTAGAATAGTATTGGGAATTCGTTTATAATTAACAACTAAAAGGGCCAATGGGGAACAAGGTACTCAAGGTGAGTTTGTGAGGGTGTAGTGCTTTTAATTTGTTAGTGCTGGCATATATAAATGCTTTAGTGAGCAAGTGCCAGGTAACTCAAATGCAATGTGTTACAGGTAACTTAATTGCATAAATGACAAACACTAACTTTCTGTCAAGTGAAACAAGGACATACATACAGTAAGCAATGCAGATGTCACTAGGGAGCCACAGAGGTGCTGTAAAGCTGCGTTTCAGGTGGAATTAGTGTTTCAGGGAAATAACAAGCAAACAAGCATACAAACAAAGCTACATTCAGCAGGCATGGATCTAGTCTATGCTACAGCAAACAAGGTGTACCAATTTCAGTAAGAAACAGTTCAAATATGCAGGCACTATAAGCCTTTAGCCAGAAATTCCCAGCTCAGATGGGCAGAGTCCAGCCTCTCCTCCCACAAGAGTGCAGACCATGAACCTTCATAATGTCAAATAACTGGCCTGAAGCCCAAGTGCTTAAACCAGAACTAATACACATTTATAATAACAGACACTGAGCCCTCAATCAGCAGTTCCCAACTTAGTAGGCTGTATGCTACCTGTCCTGCCACCACAGTATCCCTGACATTTAATGAGACTCACCTCCTGTCATAGTTAGTTGTGTGTTTTGGGGCTGTCAAGCATGGTATGAGGTGTAACCTGGTAGTGCTAGGGTGCTCTTGGGAGTCTTGAACCTGTTGTCTATTACTGCACAGATATCAACATTCTCCATGCAGAGTAGAGGTTGTACTGCATGCATCTTGTGGTTTACATGTCCACCATTGAGTATCATTACTTCCATTTTCTTATCCCCTGTGCTACCTATGTAGGTGGCCTTCTGTTTACAGCCTTACCACCAGAATGCAAAGATGTGCAGACATTACACTATGGTAATTAATAGGGGTGTACCAAACAATACAATGACAATCATACTGTTAATGCATCAGGCATGCTGGGATATACCCACAATGATATCATTACACTGTACAGTTGACAACATGATAATATTACTACACATCTATGTAGTCACCCTGTGCATCAGCACCATGTTAACCGGTCCTGCATCGATGTTACAGATTGCAGGAGGTGGCACAGTTTCATCATATGCACAGGGTGTGTACTTGGTATGCCTGAGTCTGCCACTGATACAACCAATCGACATGTATGTGTGTGTGTGTTAGTGAGGGACAACCGTAGAAGATGGGGCAATGTTGATGCAGTGTGTGCGTGTATGTGTTAGCCCTAGGTGTTAGCATTATGCATGTGTGTATGCATGCACACAGTTCCACCTCATGGCTGCCATATACGGGTGTTTGTGGACAGCCACAGACTGTACCTGCCAGGTCATACAGATCACTGTCTCTGGCCATGGACATGGTACCTGTGCCTGGCAGGGGTGCTACGGACAGTATCAAGTACTAAGCCAGACTGAGTACTGTCATCAGAAGCAGGTGGTTGATGACTGGGGACATGTCCCTGCTGGGACTGTCCAGAGCCATGTGCACATGGTCTCCTAGGGCGGTCTGATGACAGCACAGACCCAGCATTGCTGGGGCTGGTACTGGCACTATGGGAGCGGCTGCGGGTTTGTTGTCATCCGCGATGACTGCCAGCTGCTGCTGTTGCTGGCATTCTTCCATGTTGACACCTCAACCATCCTGTGTTGCCCTGGCTCATGGACATGTAGTTGTGGAACAGATCTAATGTGTCCCCCCAATGTCTGTCAATGACCTCAGTGAAATTACGGATGGCAGCCGCAACGTCACGCATAGTGTCATTCATAGCAGTGCGATGTGCTCTCAGCTCCCTCAGACCCTGTCTGGTGTACCGTTCCATATGTGACTGTGCCTGCATTACAGCCCGGAACATAGCTGAGTTTGAAAGACCTTTGTGGGCACATCTGACAGGGGCAGTATGACCACGGATGCTCCCACGAGAACCCCTGGACATCTGCCTGTGTGGTACCATGTCAGGACTCTGGCCATGGCTGCTGTGAGGGGATGCATGTGCCACTGATACCACATTACCCTGGTCAATGCCCACTGTATGCTGTCCATCACCTAGGGATATTGGTGACAATGGATGTATTGGCAGGATGACTGTGCGCATTGATGGGGTTGACAGCTGTGTACTGTCGATTGGCTGACCAACAACGGACCCTGGCACACCTCCCTGTGCCATTACACAGGTATCATCATTATCACTATCCCCAGCAGCAGATTCAGGTTGCCTGCTGCACACCACCAGAGCAGCACCAGAACCTGTGAGAGGAAGACAGGAAACACAGTTTACAATGTGTACACAATGTTACCACACATGCACACATGCACACATGGGCACATGCACACATGCACACATGGGCACATGCACACATGCACACATGCACACATGGGCACATGCACACATGGGCACATGCACACATGCACATGGGCACATGCACACATGCACACATGGGCACATGCACACATGCACACATGGGCACATGCACACATGCACACATGCACACATGCACACATGCACACATGGGCACATGCACACATGGGCACATGCACACATGCACACATGCACACTCCTCAGTACATGAGATACAAACACACAGACACAAACACACCTGCAATCACACACATAGCAATACCATTTTAGGGTATTATTACTATTATTATCATTAGTATTAAAGGATTGTTATTACACACTCACCAGCATGGATTGGCTGCCTTGCTGTTACACCAGAGGGACCTGCACAAATAAGACATTTATTGTCAGTGGGCACAACTGTGCCATTGATACTGTGAGTATGATACAGTTCAGTAGTACAACAGTTGGCTTTCACAGGTCTACTGCCGATATTGAGAATATCACTCTTGCACAATAATTACCAGGATAACAGCTACAAACACAGTACACACCTCACACATGCATAAACTACCAGTGTAGAGAACAGTCAACTATAGATATGGCATGTTACCTGCACGCTCCAAGTCCTCCTGCTGGGTGGCTCCAACCTCCATCATTACACATGTGTCCGGATGTTGTTGTTGGGCTGGAGCCACAACACTTAGGAGGAGCCCCTCCAGTCTGGTGAGGGGGGTGTATAGCCGCCCCACCACCTGTGGCAAGCTGTTGCCTGTGGATATCAGACGCATGCTGATGGACATTTCTAATTAAATCACTGCAGTGATGGCGTACCTGCTCATATGTCCAGTTATGCATGCCTATGTCATTTACCCGATGGACAAGGTCTTGCCACAGTGCAGCCCTCTCCTGCTGGTTCTGGCTGGTGTGGGAAAAGAGTGTGGCAAAATCCTGCACCAGGCTCTGGTGTATCTCCTCTTCCTCTGCAGCAGAGTATGTGGGGTTGCGCTGGTGCACCATTGCCCTGGAAGGAAAAGAAAAATATGTGAGCAAGTGATATGGCACACATAATACTCTACTGTAGTGATATCACTGAACTGCCATATATAGCATCTGTCTGTCTATTGGGGGATACACATGTAAATGACCACATATCAGTGTTCAGCCGACAAATCCGTGACAGTGTCTAGCACACTCCATACAACAAACAAGTATACTCCAGCAGTTGGCACACTGTTTGAGGTCCAATGCACAGCCTCACACTGGGGGTTTGTATCAAGGTAATGTATGGGGAACATTGTCAACCCATGCAATGCATGCAATGCACAGTACAAATGTCACTGGTAATGCACTGTAGTCTTTGTTGCCATAACCATACCTACACCACAGTCACATACAGGGAACCACAGCACAACATATGGCAATGTAGTATGTTTGTATCCCAATACCTGACACATCTTTCTCTGGCCTCACACCAAGGACACACACTACCATGACAGACACAAAGTCATGCTGAGCAATCACACCATTACAGACCTTGCACACAGTCAGTGGCACACTCATTCCACCTCACATAGTTGGTATTGCAATGAGTACATGTGTGTGTGCATTGTGTCATAGGCAGGTAGTATGCTATTGGGCCTGGGCCTACAGCAGCATACTGTTATGCTATCCTGCCCCTTGGGACACATGTAATGTGATTGTACTTGCTCCTGTCAAACAGTTACACAGGGTGACTCATATGGCATACTACCTATCTGCATAACATTCAACAGGGGTATGTCTGACATCTACTAATGGGGAGCCTTGCTTCTTAATGCTGGGTGGTTTACTCCAGGGTATGGCTTATTTGTGGGTAGGAACCTGTACCTCCACCATGTGCTCTTTACTGCAGTGCCAAGGATGACAGACATAGGTCATTTATGCTGGGGATATTGTGAGGTGTTACCATGGTTGTTGGACAACTGTTATGGGTTGTTGGACAACTGTTATGGGTGTGACTTAACTATGTATATTCAGCAGTGGTAACCTCTGTGTAGGTAGTTTGAGAGGCACTCTATCTGTGGTTTTGTCAGTCACTCTGCATAGGTAATGTGTTTGAGGGCATTATCACTGTTTGTTAGGTATGACTGTGTCCTTCTCCCTTTCTGTAGTTGTCATGGGAGGTACATACCATGTAGGACATTGTGAGGTGTAGAGGGTACAGTGACCTACATTTCACTAGCTGACACACCATTTCTGCTGACATGTACCATGTACAGGTATTACAAGACTGGTGTGCCACTGTGAATATCAAAGGGGAGGCTATTGTACACTTGTTTCCCATGTTCCCTCCTGACACATCCAGTAGTAGGCAGGCAACCACATATGTGGTGGTTAGTGGTGTAAGTGTTTTGGAATGGGGTATGGTACTCCTGTATCCACACTGGTGTTCAGTCCATGCCTTTGTCACCAGGCACCTGTTGCAATACATCTGCACACATGTGCCTCTCTCAGTATATATATATATATATATATATATATATATATATATATATATATATATATATATATAGAGAGAGAGAGAGAGAGAGAGATTCATATACATACATATCTGTAGACATTCATATCTGTCTGTATATGTGTATGTATCTATATATATCTATATATGTATGTGCCTATTGCATAATATATGTATATACATATTCTATCAATCTATCTATATATGTTCATAAGTTCATAGGTTCATAGGTAGGTAGTAGGCTATCGGCCCTAGGGCCCATACAAGCCTAGCCAATAAATGTACCCTGGCTTTCACCACCCAAGAAAAGTATTTTCCTATGCCCCTGTCGAGCAGAGCCACAGAAGTGATCCCCGGGGTGAATTTCCCATTTCCCATCCAATCATCAAGATCTTTCTTGAAGAGTGCTAATGAGGAGCTCTGTTTGACATAGATAGGTAGTCTGTTCCAGAGTATGGGAAGTCTCTGGGACAGGACTCTATCCCTCCAGCATGTTCTGTTTATTGTGGTGACAAGGTTAAGGTCCCTAGAGCGTGTAGCTCGGAGGGATTGGGATTTCTTTAAGTGGAGCATGTCCAACAGCTCTGGGTTTGACATAGCTTTGTACGTTAGGCAGAGATCACCCCGAGTAGGCGATATGCCATGGAGTCAAGCTGTAGTTTTTTGAGATGGTCTGCATAGGGCATCTGTTTGAGGCCAGTAATCCTCTTTGTGAGGTATTTCTGTGGTCTTTCCAGTTGTTGTAGTTGTCTTGTGAGGTACATACCAAAAGGGGCATTGTACTCTATAATGGGTCTAATAAGTGATGAGTAGAGGGGAACAATGACCTTTTTTTTCTGGATGGGAATCCTTTTGTGATGAGATGAGCCACGTAGAAGGATTTCCCGACCACTGTGGCGATGTGATTATCAAAGGAGAGACTACTGTCCACCTGTGTCCCAAGGTCTCTTATCACATTTTTGGCATTATGTAGACTACCAGCTATGTGGTAGTTCATGGGTACAGAGTTTTTACCAAAGGAGATGACAATACACTTTTTGGCATTGAGCTTCAGGCCATGGCTTTGACACCAGGTATCTGTCTCAGTGAGGCCCTTTTGTAGTTTGCCCACATCGTTAGGAGTTGCGATTATGGCTCCTAGTTTGCAGTCATCTGCAAACTTTGTTAGCCAAAGACCTTCTGTGTTGGCCTGCACTTCAGAGAAGTAGATACCAAACAGGAGAGGACCCAGGACTGAACCCTGTGGTACTCCACTTGTCACTGGTCTGATGTCGGATTTGGAATACGCTACTTTCACAGTGTGGGTTCTGTCCATGAGCCAGTTGGCAACCCATCTTATGACATAAGGATTTATACCTAGTTTAGTGAGCTTATCTATAATTCCAGAGTGGGGGATGGTGTTGAAAGCCTTGGCGAGATCTACATAAGCTGTGTGAACCATTTTACCATCATCTATGGCTTTGGTGACTGCTTCAAAGAAGTCAATCAGGTTTAGGAGACATGATCTGCCTTTTACAAATCCAAACTGAGTAGGGTCCAGAGTTTGGAGATTACCAATGTCTTTGTTTATGAGTTCCATGATGATACGTTCCATGGCCTTGCAGACCAGGCTCGTCAGGCTAATGGGGCGGTAGTTACCGGGGTCCGTCGTGGCTCCCCCTTTGTGGAGTGGGATAAGTGTTGTGGTGCGCCATTCAGTGGGTACAAAGCCTGAGGTGAGGCTATGATTGAACATGGTACTTAGGTAGGGTGCCAGTTCATTCAGTAGTTCGTGTAGAACAAAGCCTGGGATATTGTCAGGTCCCATGGATGCTGTGTTCTTGGCTTTGGAGAGTGTGTTTTTTACCTGTGCAGCCGTGATTATAGGAACCTTGCATTCTTCCAGTATAGAGATGGGCCCTCTAAAGGGTGAGAGGGGGGTAAAGTTAGCACTGAACCTATCTGCAAGGATGTCGGCAATATCAGTTGGTTCTGTATATTTAGTGCCATTATGCTGTAACTCAGAGCAGATCTGAGTGTTCCCATTTAGATTCTTGACATAGCTATAGAATGCTTTGTGGTTGTCTTTAGAGTCAGTGGCAATTTTGTTTTCGTAACTAGCTTTGGAGGATTTTATGAGGGATCTCAGCTTCTTACTGATGTTGACCAGGGAGTTCCCCAAGTCATGGGATTTTACTTATTTTTGCAACAGTTTCTTTCTTCTGTTGTAGAGTTTGTTTATGGCAGAGGACCACCAGACTGGCTTCCTTTGTCTGGAGGATAACATCTTGGTTCTATTAGGGATAGCATGATCCATGCACTCGTGTAAGTGCTTATACAGTGCATTTGTGTAGGATTCGGCAGTCATACCTCTATTGTCCGTCTGCATGGGTGTCATGAAGTTTGCCACTTCTGTCTTAAGAAGTGTGAAGTTGGCTTTTGAAAAGTTTGTTACGATGGTTTCCCTAATTGGGGCTTGGGGTGGGATGTGGATGTCTAGGCTGATTACCTTGTGGTCGGATCTGACCAATGAGGAATTGACCTCTGGTGTGGAACACCGGTTTCGCATGTTGGTGATGACCAAGTCTAGGATATTGCTGCCCCTGGTGGGGGTGTGAATAAGTTGATCCAAGGCATTGGTATTTATGAATTCTAGAAAACGTTGAGCAAAAGAGTTGGTACATGAGTAGTTTTCCCAGTTAATGGTGGGGTAGTTGAAATCGCCCATTATTAGGATGTTGGGTTGTACCCTAATACTTTCCAGTGTATCAAGAAATGAGGGGTGTGAATCCTGGGGCATGGTGGGGGGTCTTTAGCAAGCTACAATTTGGATTGCGGTCTTGCCCAGAGTTAGTTGCACTTGGATAATCTCAGATGCATTATGCTGTGCAACTAGCCTGGAGGTGTGGATATCCTTAATGAATATGGACACGCCTCCACCTTTAGTGCTTCTTTCTGGGTTAGGTGGCCAAAAGGTGTGGTATGCATTGAAGCCTGGTAATGCAGGGGTGCTCTCTGGAGCTTTGAACCAGGTCTCTGTCACTGCACAGATGTCACAGATGTCACCGTTTATGGTGGTGAATTTGTCATTTGAACCTTGCCTGAAAAAGGCACTATAGGGGTGGCAAGAGTCTTAGCCAGTATCCAGAATCCTAAGGGCAACAGGTGCAGGCCATCTCTGGCAAAGCATTGTGGACTGTCGATCATGTCGTCCCAGGCAGACAAATACTGGATCCCCTTAGAATGACACCAGAAGCTTAGCCAATTGTTGAAGTCAATCATTTTGTCCTTGTACTGTGGTATCATTCTGGGTCTATCTATTTCTACATCCCTCTCTATCTATGTATACATATATGCATATTATATATAGATACTATAAATATACATACATATAATATATAAATATATATATATATATATATATATATATATATATATATATATATACCCTTTTATTTACACATACGAATACACACACTAACATACTACTAAACATCCATTACTGTACAACCTACATTGTACGTTGCACTACAACCTACATTGATATGTGCACATAGCATCCTTCACATACATATGTATGTCCAGCCTTCACTAACTGTTGCAGTATGTCCCCTGCCCTATGCACATCTTCATATATATATATATATATATATATATATATATATATATATATATATATATATATACAGACTGCTAACACATATGGAGGGTTCACAGTATGTAGACTATTACATTATTAGTTTACATTACCTTTGTTTGACACTGCTGTTTGTGATGGCTTGCTGCTGGTTAGCTTGCTGTTCTGTATTGTTTTATTTTCGGCTGTCTGTGTCTTTTTTTTTTTTTTTTTTTCCTCTCTCTCTCTCTCTCTCTCTCTGTCTCTCCCTCTGGATGTTGCAATGAAAGTATTGCATGTGTGGACTGGGAGTACAGGCTGCTTTTGTAGGTATATGCACATGTGCATGTGATGGCCTCTGCACCAATTGTTAGCCAGCATTTGCTAATTGCATGCAGCCTGCTGTGTGGTAATTGCAGTTCTCACTGTGATTTCAGGACAGTGCTATAAAATGTTAGGTTAGGTAGGCGTAGCCCTTTCAGATTTTCAAGGTGGGGACCATGCTGGTATGCTGTGGACACTGTTGTGTGAGTGTAAAGGTTGGTATGTCTCTCATATTTCAGGCTGTGTTGTAGGCACTGACATGCATGTTGTACTGACACCTGACTATTGCTTCCTCCAGTTTATTCTTCTCAGTGTGTATGTTAACTGACACCTAATAATAATACTAATACTGTTTAAATGGGAGTATGTGCTTTCCTGTGGTTCTTGTGGAGTAACTGGTTTACAGCAGTGGCTCTTGCAATTTGTTGCTATGGCTTCACTATTTGGCCTTTACATTCACTCCTTGAATGCCTGCTAGGTGTCTTTACTGGAATGTGTTGCTATGGCTTTCCTATTTTCCATTCACATTCACTCCTTGTAATGCTTGCTATATTTCTTTCAGCAGCAATTCCTTATATCTTTGTTGTGGTTTGGTGGTACTGCATGCAGTCTGGTCTGGCCAAGGTGTGGGGCTTGACACCTACAAGGGTATTTTATTTTGCTGCTGAGCAGTAGTGGTGCCTTGTACTTTGTACTAACAGTTATGGATAGCAGGCACATGCAGTGCTTGTAAACTGCTATACTGTCCTTCTGTTATTAGTTGGATACCTCCTTTGATATTTGTGGGTTGTACACCTACATGTGGGTGTGCTTGTGGAAGCTATTCTACAGCTATTCACAGAGTGTGTGACAGCAGACAGAATGATATGCCTGTGAGTTTGTGACACTTGCAGGCCTCAGATACTCTCAGGTGTATCTTTTATCAGCCTCAGGGAATGGTTCATATCAGTGGGATACACCCGTGATATATTTCAGATATTCTGCAGTTGTGACTGTGGGGTATTTTGAGCATATGTATTAATACACCATTTCTGACATGCAAGTAGTGCATACTTTCAGTAGTTGACAGTTACCATTATGTGGGATAAAACACCTTTTTGCCTACTGTTAGTACATTTCACAGGGAGTCAGTGGGGCACAGTTAACATTTGTTTTCAAATCAGGGACATCCCTGTAAATCAGTCACAGTTGCGAGGTCTGGCCTCTTACCTGTTCAAATATGGCAGTCTTTATCCTGCTCTGATAGTGTATGTGGTTTGCAAGATGCTACTGTTACATTATTACCTACTAGCTACTGACTAGCATGGCTGTTTCTCTTCTCACACTAATGTTATACAAATCCACAAGAATTGCCAGTAAAGATACAAGAAAAGCTTTGTGTAATAGCCTTCCTATATTCCCTTTACATTCAGTCCTACTATTTCATGATATATTGCTTTCAGCACAAAGTTCTTGTATATCAGTCATGGCTTAGTGGTAAGTCATGCAGACTAGTGTTTCCAAGGTCCTGGGTTCAAGACTGACAGAGGAATTTTATTTTGCTGCTGAGCAGACTACAGGCCTTGTCATTCAGAGTGACTAAGGCACTTTTAAGCAGTTGTAAGCAGGTTAGCGCTGGTTTGCGCGGAGCTCACGCATGCACACTGTCGCTTAGCTTCGCGCACACACACTTAGCTAAGCGCACACAAGTGCACACCCACTTACAACTGCTTAAAAGTGCTTACTCTCGCGCACACCTGCGCTAATTTCTTTGAAAGAAAAGAAAATGGGGAGATAGGAAAGTGGTGAAAAGGGGGGCACAAAGAGGGTAGGACAGTAGGAAAACAAGCTCAGGATTTGCAGGAAGTATGTAGGAAAGACCCATAGCTGCCCATTTCTTTATCAGCAACAGCTGTGCATATGTCTGTAATTTGGTGTGAAATTTGAAACCTTCCACCCCTGAGAGAGGGGTGAGGACAACAAAATATGTTGTACAGCCAATTGTAATTACCACTTCACATGTCCAGCAGACATGTCTGCAAAATGGGCAGCTATGTATGGGGCGTAATATTTTTGCCGGAACAGAGTGCCCTTTTTTTATTTTTTTTTCAGGTGAGAGTGGAATGTGAGGTACAGGAAGTAGGTATATTTGGGGAGGTAGGTAGGGGAGGTTAACAGACAAGACAAACAAGATGCATACAGGGACAGAGTATGACACGTGGGGGGAAACACAATTGACGGGGACAGATGTTGGGATATCGCGAGCCCATGAGCCCACAGATGGCAACAGCGGAACTGAGATCCCCACCCATGGGCAGTTGCTACTGTGCCTTCACAGCCCGGGACGGGGCTGTGCTGGGGGCTGTGTAGGATGGGCAGCAGGGACACCCATGAGTTGTGCCACCTGAGCCTCAAGCTGGCATAGGGGTTCAAGCACAGAATGCCTGATCTTGCTACGCACCACAGACCGGACACTTTGGAGGGTGAGTGGATGGTCTCCTCCGGCCACGCTTGCAGAGGGGGGATGAGCCCCATCCCCTGCAGTGCTTCCACCCAAAGGTGGCACAGGGCCACCGGAGGAGGTTCCGGCCTGGGCACTAGTGCCAGGTGCACTCGCCAGCTGAGGTGGGAGAGATGGGTCCGCTGGAACCCGCCTTCCCTGTTGTCCTATGTTTAGAAATATTTTATGACATTTTGGGTTAGTAACAAACAATACCATTCAAAATTAGTTGTAACAGCATGCATCAGTATTCCCATTAACCAAACACCCATGAATTCCAAACATTGAACAGCAAGCATAACACATGCATATTTTGAACAACAGTACACAATCCAACAGCATGCAGGGTCGATTGATGGTAACAGGCCATCAGGTTTGGGTATGTGAACAGGGCACATGCAGTAACGTACGTGCAAATATGTTTGAACCAACAGGACAAATGTTCATAGGAATGAATTGTGAATATACATACCCAGTTTGTTGAGGAATGGCATTATTTGTGAATATAGGGTAGGGTGAGGAAATATTTCATTAACAACTTCAACTACCTATACGTATGCTGTACATCTCTAGTAGCTGCAGATATATATATACCCTACAGGTCTTAGTACAGTTTCCTATATGTAACCTTAGGAATGTTGGTGATGGGACTGTTACTGCTACATTAATATACATTGCATTTTATTCATACACCTTCATATCTGGCTATGTTCAGGTACAGCATCCTGCTACATTTCATTTATATGGCTCTAGACAACTGTGGATGTTCATTATTTCATACAACCATACTATCTCCATATTGCAAGGGTACAGCAACATATCCAAATTGTGGGACAGACACATTCCAGCTTCACTACTTTATTTCAAACATTTCACTTCTTGGTTGTGGCTGTCTCATTCATTTCATTATGTACTGACTGCAGTATACTTTATTCAGAAGTTATAACAGCTTTCTTGGTCGATTTATACCTCTTTCTCACACTCTCACTTGTTTTATTTTTACAATTCAAGATGGTACTTTATTCTAGGCGTTATTAACATGTCATACTTGATTACAACAATCCTTTCCAACAGACTCACGTGTTTCATATGGCAGATTTTCTAAGGGGATGTATTTGACACGTCTATTATCTTTAGCTTGTTTACCACTGATTTTCAGGCTGCAGCAGGTTATCTGATATTACACTTCAGGTGGGTAATCACTATTTCAGACTTGTTTAATTTTTATTTCTGGATTACAGGCTGCATCACTTATCTAATCATACAGTACTAGCAGAATCTTTCTTCTAGTGTTATTTGAACTTTATTAATATGTAACTACAGTAAACTCTTTTACAAGCTGTCTCACTTATATTGTATAACAATTACAGAAATATAATTACTAACCTGCCTGGTGGCGCAACCGCTCCAGCCTATCACCATAGGCTCGCTGATTCGCGGAACGCACACCTGCAGCTGTAATATAAATGAAGTAATATTGGAACATACATCTCCATAATATCAGCTAGGATAATTCCTTACATACATAATTACATGGATACTTACTCAGTAGTGGAGCATTGGGCATTTGCCGGGCCTCCTGGATCCAACGGTTCAGTTGGTCCTGCTTCCGTCTCTTCAGGTCTGCATGGTGGTGACGGACCTGTTCACCAGTCCTTGGTATGCCTGTGGCACTGGTGAGATCATGTGCCAACCGGTTCCACGCCTCTGCCTTATATGCACCCCACCGAAACTGGCCCTGCATGAGTTGAGCCTCATGATCGTGGACTAGGAGCCAAACCATGCCTTTGGACTCCTCAACACTCCACCTCTGTGCTTGGAAGTGACTACCCTCTCCTACACCTGCCATCCTGACTGCAAATAGGTTCCACAATCAGTTATGCTGTGTATTCCCACCTATGGGGCTTATATATGCCATTTTTCCCGCACTTATCTGTGATTGGCCATTTTGGAATTGTATCAGTTTCACAAAACCTGCTTTGTCATGCTTCTACTTCCATTAATTCCTATATATATGCTAATACTGCATTTTTTCAGTACAGCTGTTATGGCTTAGTGGTTCAGTACTTTGACTATGATGCACAGTATCCTGGGTTCAAGCCTGGGCATTGCTTTTTTTTTATTTTACTACTGTCTAGACAGGCTAGGAGGTGTGTCTGTTTAAAGGCGGCTTTGATACAGGTTGCTCAATGTTGCCCGCCGGTAAGCCGGTTGGCGTGCTGCGCAGCTCCGCGCAAACGGGTTAGGCTGGTTAACGCGTTATTTGGCTATGAGCACGCATATTACACTGTGAGAAATGTTGCGCAACTACGGGCACACAGTTTCAGTGTGTTAAAGTGCTGCTCAACTCCGGGCACTCATATTACACCTGTTAAACCACTGGTCACCTACGGGCAAACATACTCAGCTTGCTAGAGCGCTGCTCAGCTATGGGCACTTATAAACTATTTTATTTTTTTATTGTGTCATATTTCTTCATAAAAACATGGCCCATTTCATTGCATTTTACTTAAACTATAATTGCATATATATATATATATATATATATATACATATATGTCAGGGGATTGTTTCGTGCTTTTTTCACTAAAAATAAAAATGATGTTGTTGGGGCTCGAACCGTGACTACCTCCTCTTTGGCCGACGTCTCTACTGCTACGATATTGCTACTTGGCTTATTTTGCATATTTAGATCTTATATGCTTTTTCAATGACTGCTAACTGTGGCTGAGCGAAGGGCACACCCGCGCAAACGAGCGCAATTACGGGCAAACATTTTTGAAATTAAAAAAAAAATTAAACTGTTCATTTTTATGTTTTACATTTCAGTTGGGTTAATAGTCTGTGGGGGCATGTGTACTGTTGTGTTTCTTGACATTTCCGCGGACTCGCTCGTGGGAGTTTCCTTTTAGGACTGTGATTCTTCTGGGGGCATGTCCCTTTGCAGGACTCACCATGCGGACATGCCCCCTACATTGCTACACAGACCGTGTTAGCCTAGGGTGTGATTCAGCATGCCCTCATGAATATGCATGTCATGCTGACATCACCCCGTTTAACTGCAGCCTCCGCGTAAGACTTGCTAACTCTTACACAGAGGCTTCATGAATCCTGCCCATAGTCTCTTAGTATCAGCTTTCATTTCAGATAAACTTACCCCAAAGAGGAAAGGGATCAGTACAGCACTCTGTAGGACACCATTTGTGAAACCTTTCTTTCTAGGGCACTGACATTAATGATATGAGTTCAATCAGACAGCCAATTAAACTATCCAACATACTACATTTTGGTCAATGTTGAGTTAGGAAAGTTTGTCAATAATCTCAGTGTGGGGGATAGTGTTAAAGGCATTGGCATGGTCCAGGTAGGCAGTTTTTTCGATAAACTAGTTATCCATGGCCTCAGTAAGATTTTGATAAATTAAATTAGCTGACATTATCTGCCTTTTACAGTACCAATCTAGAATGTATTGTGATATATCATTGTTTATTATTTTGGCTATAATATGTTCCATAGCCTTGCAAATAATATTAGTGAGACTAATAGGCCGGTAATTCCCATGGTCAATTCCTGGGTTACAACAACTGTCCCCCACTGCTGTCAGTGTAACCAGTGGAGACAATGAGATTGAAAAGTTGAGGGAGGGGTTTTGCTAAGTAAAACTTTATGATTCTAAGCAGAAATACAGGTATACTGCCAGAACTCATGAAATGTGCAGACTTAATTTTGGAAAATGCCAAAATGACTTGGTCCAAAGTGAGTTAGGAATGGGGAAACAAAGAGAAGGGTGGGTGTGGTGAAACTAGAAGAGAATTTGTCTATAAGAATACTAGCAATGTGTTTGGGGTAAGAGAAGAATGTACCATGAGAGGTAAGTTCAGTGCAAAATCGTTGGTTACTTCTATGTTTCAAAATAAAGATGGAAAATGCATTACAGTTGTGCTTTGAATTAGTTACTACTCAATTCCTTGTCATCATTGTATTTTCTAATGGTAAGTGTGAAAGATTTAATCACCAGTTTTAAATTTCCTTTACAATGATGAAGTAGACATCTTTCTAGAGAGGACCAGGATATTTTTTTCTTATTCCTTATAGAGTTTATTAATGTGATAGTTCTACCATGTGGGTTTAGTTTTAAAACCTGTGATGATGTTTGTGTTGGGTTGGTGCAGATGCCTCAATATGTCAATCCAATTTATCCAAAATTTAGAGGAAAAGGCAACAGCCTTGGTGTCAAGGTTTTCTGGGGGGGGGTATACCATTTTTAATTATTAATAAGACTGGTAAATAGCAAGTAATTGATTCTGGAGTAATCCCTACATGGAGAGAAATTATTCGGGGCACAAAGTAGATTTTTTGGGAAAATGTCACAGTGAAATGCTCAAATCTGACTGGTAGACAAATGGGGGACTGACACTGAGAGAAAGATTTGTGAAAACAAATGTAAGCAGGGGACAAAGGGGTTAAATGTATGGGCATTTATGAATGCCAGGAATCTGTCCATATTTTTTGTTGGAATTATATGGCTGCCACTTTGTGCAGATAGCTGAAGTCAACTATGGTTCAATTAATAGCTTTTCTAACTGGTTAAGGTATCCTGTATCCTGCATGCTCTGAAGGGTCATACATGAAATTCTATAAATGGCTATACTGTGATACTTAACTTTAATTAGTACAACTAGGACTTCAACCAGTTCCAGATTTGTATCATGTAAAATCTGTTTGGAAGCAATGGGGATACAAACAAACACTGGTGTTCCCTTGTGTTTAACAGATGGTTGAATTTATGATTGACACTGTACCCTGGTACAGAGGGAGTTCTATGAGTGTACTGCATTTAAAAAATTCTGACTCATTCAACGGTAAGAATGATTTTGAATTCAGAGATTTTGCTGTTTAGGCTTTGGTCATTCTGTTATTTTGATTTTATCTGGATAGGAACTAAAAGGGTAACAAAAGTTTTTAGTTGGTATAGAAAAAGAATGGAATGCACGAAGCAGTTGACCATTTCATCCTATGCATGTATACACACGCACACACACAGACACATGAACACATGCGCACACACACACACACACACACACACACACACACACACACACACACACACACACACATACACACACACACACACACACACACACACACACACACACACACACACACACACACACACACACACACACACATGCTGGATTCCTAAAGAATAACTCAACTTTACTAACTAGACACCAAACTGATTACTCTTTAATTTAGGTATCATTCTTGGTTAATGTGGAATGCTAGACAAAGCTACAGGCTTGTCTTTTTTGGAAAATATGAGTTGAGATCTTAGCAATGTCTCTCTGTATTTTCCAAGGCGGAATGGCAAAGACTGTTCACACAACATAAGGAAATGCAAGGTTGTAATCATATCTGGTGATGCATGAACCTATGGACACTTGTGAATTTCTTCATCCTATCATCAGAGAGGTAGCAAACTGTCATTTTATCCTTTGCCAACCTTGTGTATATTGTGCCTATTTATCTTATGTTGGAGTTGCCAAAGACTGAAACTACATTTCTGGGAAGTGCTTTAGGTTTATGGGACCTTACATACCGACTTGTAGTACAAGTGACTCCAGGTAACAGTAGCTGTGGATGCGGGTGTGGGTGTGGTGTTAGAAATTTTGCTAAATGATCAAGGTAAGCCAACAGTGTGTCTGGAGGCTTAGAACTGATGTCTTAAATTATGTCTGTACGGGGTAATGGCTAGGATGCTGAAGGGATAGAAGCAGAAATCTTCAGCTCTGCTGTTCTTGACATATTTTTGACAGGAAATTTTATTCCTGTGTTATTCTTTTTTTTGTTGTTTTTTGTGTTTTTTTTTTATAAAAAGTAAATTATTCCCTTAGATGATATATACAAGTTATTTAGAAATACCTACATTTTCTAGTCAAAGAGCTACTTGAAAGAATTTTCCTCATTCAAGCAAGAGGAGTCACAGTAAAACTAACTTTCATGACATTGCATCAAAGAAGGAGCTTCGAACAGTAATAACTAATGTACAGGAGTTAACTCTGAAAATGGATAAAATGGATAGTAAGTTAGAAAACACCATGGACAGATGTACCAAACAGATGCAGTTACTTCAAGTGACACTCAGTCAACAAAAACATCAAATTACTGTAATGAAAGAATCTTTGAATGATATGGAAAAAAGACTATTTGAAGATGTACACAACACAGAATTTTTATTAAAACAAAATACAATCCTGTTCGCCAAACTGGATGATCTGGAGTACAGATCACATAGAAATAATATCAGGATCTTTGGACTTCCAGAGAAAATTGAAGGGAATAACATATTAAACTTGATATCCTGGCAACCTAATATACTTGATTTGAGTGAAGCAATGTCTTATGGAACTGAGAGAGCACACAGGTCTCTCTCAGTGACTTCTGATAAAAATTCCACACCGAGATCTGTAATTGTAAGATTTTTTTTCATTACTTGATAAAGAGCTGATTATCAAAACAGCATGGTCAAAATCTCCCATCAAACTAGTTGAGAAAATAATTAGGTCTGATAACAACTACTCACCTATAGTTATTTCCAAAAAAAAATAATTTCTGCTTATTATTAAAAAAACTAAAGAAAAATCAGATCAAAGTCCACTTGCTCTTTCCAGCTAGACTAAAAGTATTTTTACAGGATGAAACAAGAACTTTGGAAGATATAGACTCTGCACTTTCTTACTTAAAAGCTAAAACAGTCATAGAACAACCTGAAGAAATGGATTGGAGTATCAGTTCATTGAAAAGATTGGCTGAGAGAAATGGCTGGAAAACGTAAGAAAAGAAGTTGAAAGAAAAATGACTGTTTAATAAACTAAATTTTCATTATAAAGCTTCAAGCAGTATCCATATAATGTTTGATTAGTCTTTTTTCTATGTTCCTTATTCTCATTACATTATATCTAAATGATATATCATTTCATCTGAAGAGAATTATAACTCAACAATTTAGAGGTAACTTTATACACCTTATATTAGTCAATTGCTTCATCTTTTATAACTTTCATAATATATTACAGTCTTAACTGACACCTTGCAAAAGCTTTTAAGTGATGTTTGCTTGGATAGTCTGTCAATAAATATAGTAACTAACATATATATATATATATATATATATATATATATATATATATATTATCTATATTACATGACCAAAAATTCAAATGTTCGACTTTCATATGGCCGAGACTATATGATTGAACATTTAAATGTTCAAACATGTAAAAAATAAATAAATAAAACAAACAAAAAAAAACTAAATGTTGCTAGCAGAGGGGCAAGACCCCTTGCACCCCACACACCTCCCACTATTTAAATATACCAACTCCGAGATCGCACTACATTACGGAAAAGAGAAATCTTCCCATTCAGCACTCTATGGAGATCTCCACTCAGACCTTTCAAACTTTTATAAGTTCGATCATATGGTCTCTGCCATATGAAAGTTGAGCTTTTGAAAGTTCTATGATCTGAAGGGGACCCATGTATGTATGTATATATATATATATATATATATATATATATATATATATATATATATATATATATATATATATATATATATAAAGAGAGAGAGAGAGAGAGATATATAGATATATATATATATATATTTTTATTGCTGGTTCTGTTTTGATATCAACTATAGTCATTAAAACATAATGCAGTTTTTCTAACTATTGGTAAAGATCTTTTTAATCTGATTTTCTTTATTTTAATACAATGATCTCACAGAACTTAGTGGTAGTAATTGTTTTGACTTCATCTCACGAAGTGAAACCTTGTGTGGTGCTTTTACCTCTTGTTTTATTACGAAGCATATTTTTAAAAGGGAGAGAAGGAAAAAAGCATAGCATGGCATATTTTGCTGACTATAGCTTAGTTTCTGAGTATTGCAGTTTGAAGGAAGTTACTATGACAATTGTGGCAACTTAGGAATGTTTGCTTGAGAAGTGCAGCTGTTTGGGTTTCTTCAGAGAATCTTGGCAGATAAGGTGAGTCCTTATTCTAGGATTATTTATTTCTATTTATTTCTATGTATTTGTATGATGGATGATTGTGTTGGCTTTGTTGTTTGACTCGAGGGGAGGTTTGAATGTGGGTAATTGTTGCAAATTTGCTTATCCTATTTGTCTGTTATTGTTAGTCTGTAGATTGATGGCTTGATGGTTTCTGTCGATGGTATGGTTTTCTTAATTTGTTGAGAAGTTGGTTATTTGTCGAGTGTGGATCCGACCTGGGTTGGGATATGTTTGCACAGTGTTTGAGATTGGCTTTGGTGGGAAAGACGTTGACTATTTTTTTCTTTTTTTCTTTTTTCTTTTTGCATGCTTTGTGCAGCCTAGTTTGTATGGATCTGAGGTGGGATGGCGTATTTGTAGTCTGATTGAATTGAGGTGTATCTGGAGATTGGGAGATCGATGTGAATTGTGGCTTGCTCGCTTTGTTGGTTAGGTGGGTCTTTTAAATGACAGCATCAGCTGATTTCAAAGAGTTGCAAGATTTTTCTGACACCTCGCGCCATTTTAATTATCTTCTCTCTTTTTCCCGCCTTCAATGGGAAGTCCTGGTAAACTTTTACTTATACGAGTGTTTCCTTGGTTACGATCAGCAAGGGGTGTGACCAAGAGATAGGAAGCATTACAGTCTGCTTTTCTAATCATAGATTGAAGACTTGCAATTCAAACTGGCAAACAGATAACACCTGACTTTTCATAATGCAGATCAGCATCTGCTATGCACAGATATTTATTTTAGGACTTATGAGACACCAAAGCTTTTGGTCCCCAGTCCTTCCTAATAAAGACTATTGTCTAAAGTGTTATTGCATGACAGAAATTGTCTAATCTTATTTATAAAACAATAAATCTACACTGTTCGATCTTGAAAAAGCATACATTTCTGAATATGTATTTCTAATGTAATTCAGTGCAGTTTTCTTTAGTTATATTTCTTGGTACATAGAAACCTTTTTTGAAAGTGTATTTTTTTGATAACATCACCCCTCAACAGTTGCTCACATTAGAAAAGAAGTTGCTTAAAGAGTGCACAGTGTGGATGTTTTTCTTTAGTTTATTTTGCTTTCTGATTTTAAGCAATAAAAAGGATAATAAGCATAAATATTGATTGAATTAGTAATGAGTCTAAAAGTGGTTTTGATTAATTAGAGGTTGAAACCAAACTTCAAACAAACGAATAAAACTTTTAAAAACCAAACAAAACGGAAACCATAAAAGCCGGCAGCAGTCAAAAGTACTTAGTAAACCAAATTGTTTATTGTAAGCGCTTTCGGCTAGGAAATACCCAGCCTTCATCAGACAAAACAGTTATCAAAAGACAAACATGTTCTTTTATACTAGATTAAACAATCTTAATTGATTGACAAGTTAAAACCTTAAAGCAACAGGTTCACTTATCCACTAGACAACAAGAAAAATCATTAGAACGCTAGCAAACGATCCACGTAATGCCGCATTTAAATAGAAACATTAATAAGCTTAAAAATGTGGTAAATAAATAGCATTACTATAATACCATCTATTAATAAATAAACTAGATAATTCAACACAATAATATACATAATAACTTCCTACTATTAAGGCAAACATGATTACTAACATAAACAGAGATGACCATTAATAATAGTAAAGTGTAAAATATATATATAAAGTGTACTAACATATTAGTCATCTTCTAAGTGACAATAATTTCAATATACATTTAATAGATATATTGTCATTCAGGCCTGAAAAGGTTTGGGCATTTGTTCTTATTTGCCACTTTAACTCATCCAACTCCAGTTGTAATTGCCATGGACCCCCTCTAATCTCTGGTGTCCTACATTGCAAAATAGCAAATTTAAAATTGTGACTAGGGTAGTCTATGGCATGCTTGGCGAGTGCATTATTGGGATCTTTTTTACTAATGGCATAACAATGCTCATAGATCCGCTGCTTTAATTTCCTTTCCGTCTTGTCTATGTAGAATGCATTGCATTCATTACACAATGCGACATATATAACTGCTTTGGTTTCACAATTAAACTTAGAGTTTATTTTGTACCTCTTCCTGTTAATATCACATTGGTTACCAGTTTTAATATATTTGCATTGGGGACAAAACCCACACTTAAACATGCCTTTATTATTATTATTATTATAATAATGGCAAGTATTATTTTTCTTTTCAAAAATGGTTTTAAGGTTTTAACCCTCTCCTATAAGTTATTTTTGGTTTATTCCCCAATGCTTTAACCAACATTTCATTTCCTTTTATAACACCCCAATTTTTGCATAACACTTCCCTAATGAAACAATGATCAAGTGAATATGTGTTAAGGAAGCTAAGTTGATAAACACCTTTTTGCTCAGGAGGCGCCACTTGATTAGAACTAACATTATTAGGGCTGGCACTTAAATTATTCAACGGGGTATCCATATACGTCATATCTTGGCAACCCAATAACGGAATAAAAAACCCATTAGCTCTCTTCTGTATGACCTAATTTTTAACAGCCACTATTAAGTGTAGGGGGTAACCTCTGTTAAGGAACATAGTTTCTAATAATTCACATTCAGACATAAATTCACTCTCTTCCGAAATCATACGAGCGGTCCTGACCATTTGTCCTTTCACTGCTGCTCGTTTCTGATGATACGGATGATTACTCGAGAAGTGGAGAAAGGTATTAGAGTATGTTGGCTTCCTGTATATATTACTTTTCTAACAAAGGTTACCAAAATCTTTAACTAATAAAATATCAAGGAAGTTAATGGACTCCTCTCCCAGAACATAAGTAAATTCTAGAAAAGTGGTGGTTTTAAATATATTGTTAATAAACACCGGTATTTGGGAAGTATCACCTACCCAGATACATAACATGTCATCCTGGTACCTAGTGCACCAGTAGACATTGTTCTGAAATAATGGATCTTGATATAATAACCTCTGCTCCCAATAAGCCATTACGGCATTAGCAAAGCTTCCACCACAAGGGGAGCCCATAGCTACCCCCGATTTCTTCAGGTAAAACTCACCCTCAAAGGTCATATAATTGTTAGTCAAAACTAGCTCCAAAAGTATTTCCACTAAGTAAATAATGTTGCTATCAACTTTTTTCATTGACAAAAATTTGCGAGTCCAGTCAATTCCAGTATCATGAGGAATGACTGTATATAAATCCTTAACATCTGTTGTAAGGAAATAACTGTTATGCTGAAGTTCAAGTTTACTGATGTTTTGTAAAAAACTCCATGAATCCTTACATATTTGTAATTCACTTTCTAAGTATGGTTTAAGTAAGCTATCTATATATTTGGCGCACCCATAAGTGATTGACCCTCGACCATCAACTATTGGTCTAAATGGTGGGTCAATCAAAGATTTATGGATCTTAGGGGTCCCAAACAAAGCTGGAACAATAGGAGCCAGCATTGATAAATAATGGTACAAATCGATGTCAGTTGAGCTCTCTAAGATTAAATCTTCCACAAAATCCCTAATCTTATTATATGCTCCATTGACTTCGTTCAATGAAACTTTAATATATGAATCAGTATCAAGTTGGCGACTCATTTTTTCTACATAAACTGCATGGTCCATGAAAACCAGACCTCCCCCTTTGTCCAGTTTCATGACTCTAATTTTGCATTCTTTTAGCAAATGAATGCAGTCATTCTCCAAAGCACTAAAGTTAGGTCTAGTGACCCTCTTGTGGATACCTTCCTTGATAGCTCTAAAGTCAAATTCACACATTATTTCAAACACGTTTAACTCAGGGTGAATTGGGTGATTAAATAAACTAAAAACCCTGGTGGAGCAAGATATATTTAAACTATTGCCCATAAGTAGATTAAGGTTAAGTTTACGAACAAATAACTTGAGGTCAATTAGGGTATCTGCAATATCCAGCCTTCTAGAAGGAACAAAAGTCAACCCTTTCGAAAGAAAGTTGACCATCTCTTGATGGACATCCAAGATGGTATAGTTAAAGATTTTAAAATCTCCTTTTGGGCTAGTATGAACATTCAAGTTGAAATTGTCACTGTTGTCTAATACTATCACTTCCGCTGTCTCTTTTTGTTCCTCCCTTGTGTCCGATTGCGATTGAATTGACGGTTGTTAGTTCAGACATTGGGGTTGGACTGAAAATCCCGCCGACTAAATTTGTCGGTTCTGTTGACAACATTCCCAGTATTGTTACTAGAGGCATTGTTGTCCCCTCCATTGTTATTACGGTTGTTAACCCCTAATTAGAGGTTGAGTCAAATGGTAGGAAAAGTGTGATCATCGATAGTGTTTATATTTAAAAACTAGAAGGAACTAGAAGGAAGCATAACAATACTGTCTAACTTTGTCATAGCAAGAACTAGTTGAGATATGACAGGATATAAATAAATAAATAAATGTTTATCTGATAAATATATACCAATAAACACAAAAACTCTATATATGATGTTCCATGTTGTCTCATAAAGCATATTTAAAACTTCAATGGTTTGACCCATGTATTTAAATTTCAGATCTAACTGGATAAAATGTCTTTCACTATAATTACAGTTATACTTTGTTTACCTCCCAATCAGCTATGGTGAATGTAACATATTTTTGGTGATATTTCCTAATAGTGCAGCAGATCCTCATAAAATCTGTTGATTTCTATTTATCTTTGAAATTTGTAGTCGAAGCACAAGCTTGTAACAATGTAGTGTCGAATGGCTTGTTTTGGAATCTGATTATATTATTTTTAGGGTTTTAACTGAGCACTGCTTTGGAAAATTATTTATTAATTAAGAATATTACTATATTTCTACAGGATTATTGCCTACAGTAGAATATCTGATGATTATCTGATGTGAAATAAACAATTTACATCCATTTTAGTTAATTATTTGCCAATATACTCCTATTTATTGTTACCCCATCTTAATCTTATTAAGTTTACCTTTTTTGAAAGTTCTTAAGTTTCAAATTCCTGTGCCATTTAGTCTTTTGCAGCATCCAACACTCTTTTTATCTGTCGGTTGTTAAGAAGACTTTCAACACTGACTCACATTGTCACAGTGTTTTCCTTTTTACCCCCCACCCCAACTACCCTGTAGGCCTATTCATTCTGCTGCAGTAGGTGTGAGGTAGTTCAAGGGTAGGCAAAGGCCATGCAAACCATTTGGCTTTGCTGAAAAATCCTACTGGATCAAGCTTCATCCCAACAAAGAGAACTAGGAGGTAGCAAATGGGTCAGCTTCACGTTCTATTGAGTGGGCTCTCCTGCTTACCCTGGGCTACAAATCATAGATTCACCTGGCTACTTGGTTGGAGATAGAGGTATGATTGGTGCTGCTAATATCTCCTGTTTCCCCTGCCTGATACAGCATGAGCTAACCTGTAGGGGGGTTACACTTGAAAAAAACATTAGCTGTCTTCAGTATCACACACCTTGCAGTTGTTCTCTCCTGAGGATAACTGAGCAGGCATTATATGTTCTAACTCTTCTTGAACTCCCTAAGTTATCTCTGTCACTAATAAACTAAATAGAACATGAATTATCTGAGCCATAGTCAAGGATTTATTACTATGCCAATGGGCTAGACACATAAATACCTTTTTGATAATTAATAGCTGGTATGGAATTTTGCAGTTAAACTGAATGTCTTTCAGCTGATAGAACGAAATAAGTACAGCATTATCTAGTCATTCCATGCTGATTATCAATAATGCTGATGCTGCTGAAATCTTGGAAAATAAATACTTCTATGGAATTTCCAGTCACTTAAACTGAATGGAATTTAAAGTGAATCACCTTTATTCTGGGACTGGCAAAGTGTGTGACCTGGTATAGTGTTTGTCCTTGATTATGGAGATCACAATTCTAAGCAAATTAATGCCTAGAAATGTGCCTTTTGGTTTCACTCTATACTGAGCAACATTGTGAGAAATGTAAGACCAAGATCTGTTCTAGTTAAAATGAAGGTGACATCAAGGCTGATGGCTACTAGTCTTCTTTTGAAAATGTATTATATGCTGTCTTACTCAAAGTAAATCTTACTTTGCTGTAAAGTTCATTATTCATATCTCTGCACTGTATTATATTTAACATACTGTTCTTACTCAGACACTGAAGTTTATCTGGAACAAATTCATGAGGGTAAAATGTTTAGTAGACTACTTATAACTTCATATACAATGTCGCTGATATTTTCTGTCACAGGTGAAAAGGATATTGTTATAGAATAAATTGTACAACACTACAGTTTTGAACAATACAATGTTTTATTTAATACTTCAATGCACAGTTTTACAGGATATAATATGAATGTTATAAAGATAACCCCATTAGATCGTGTTAGTATCAGACCATGGAGGTTGCAACAATGTATTTGCGGTACTTTGTGTTGTATAAAGGGAAATGCTGTTGCAGATAATAATATCTAATAATAATAATAATGGTCCTGCAACTTCCCTAAACAGTTTAGTCAAGGACATAATTGAAAACAAAATGTACAGTAACCCACAAGCAAGGCAATATGTAGTTTTGTATTTTTTTTCTTTTCTCTTTTACAAGATCTCTTCTCAAGTTACTTATTGACCTTTGAGTATGAAAATGGAACACAAAATATGAATGTGGGAAATTTAAATTAATTAAATGAATATGTAACCTTGCTTTAGTTACATATTAATAGAAGCTAAGAAGGGTATTCTAATACATAAATATTTGACAAAATATAAACTGTCTAATGATATGAAATACATTATTAATGTAGACAGAAATGTAGTAGATATTTGTAATGATGAAACATGTTTTACACGTGCAAATAGTACAATAAGTAGTTAAAAGTACCAACGTTTTTGTGAGAAATTATTCCTTTATAGATCTTAAATTGTCTTAACGCCAATATAACAACAAGAAAATGTTTTCAAGTTACCTAACAAAATATATAATTGAAAATGTTTTATGTAGTTTTGATTTTGTATATGTAATATAAAAGTTAATAAGTTTTACTTGTTTTACTTGATTAACTAGTTTTTGACATTTTGAAGTCAAAAGAGTTAGACTATTTATATACTGTTATATATTGCTGTATTTTATTATTAAATATAATTTACAGGAATTACAATATAAGATAAATAATCGGTTTCAGATAAACATTTGCAGTAAATTTACCTAATAGTTTTCTTATATAACCTTGTTAAATTCTAAAGGGGAAAATTTACAAGAGTTAATCAATCCTAATTAAACTATATTTAGACATTATTCTTTGTAATATTTTTATACAAAACATAGATATTGAACTGTAGGGTTGAATATATTCTGTTTCTTAGATAGATAGCATGACTTAGATGGATTTACTGTCTAGGTCTGGAGTTATTTATTCCATGAGGGATTGGATGGTTAGAATGTTATTATGTCATATAGTTCTTGACTTAAGTATTTTTATTTTTGTGTCTACAAATACATCTCTTTTATCTATCATTAATTCTAAAAAAAACTCACCCCTTTATTAATAACTTACATGGGTCTCTCTGGTGGTCTTTGTAGGATTATTTATCACACACTTCCAAAAAACATGCATAAATTAACAGTTGGACTTTAATAGATGAAAGGTTTAAAGTGTTTATCAATTAATACAAATGGATGAATAATGGCTGTAAAAGAACTAGTTTCTATACATATTAAACCTATGCTCACCTCAGGTTGTATTTGTTCAAGAATCACACCTTTTAACAAAGTATATAGAAAGGTTTAATAATAAACAATATACAGTATTATTTAGCTCTCAATTTAACCAAGAAAAAGAGGGGTAGCTATTCTGTGGAAAATTCATTACCCATACCTCACATTTTAAATTCTTATAAAGAAGATAAAGCATGTTTTGTTTAGTTAATATTTTAATTAATAGGAATATCTATTTCTTAGTGAATATATATTGGATCCCTGCTTTAGCTGTTAAAACAGCTAAAATCCAATTAGATCAAATACCTCAATATTCCAAAGGTTCTTTAATTATATCTGGGGATTTTAATAGTATACTATAAGAAGGGGATACTAATACAAAAGGTTAAATGTAAAATATCTGCTACTGCCAAAGTATTAATAAACTTTATCGATATACCAGAATCCAAAAAACAAAAACACTACTGTTAATTTAATACAAACAGGATAGTGGCAAGGCTAAAGAATGCAATTGAAAGTAATAAACCAAAATGACTATTTTAATGTAAGCGTTTTCATTTGAAAATTACAATGAACTTCTTCAGACATAAATACATCATAAAACACCATTTAATTATCCCTCTAAGAACATCATGTGATCATATAAAAGATGATGTCATATTAGCTTTTGGAAACTATACAACACATTCCTTCTTGTGGTTCTTATATCAAAATGCATTATTTAAAACAACAAAATATTAAAACCATTCATTCATATAATACAAGCCTCAGGTTAGAACAACTTACATTATCTATCAAATACTTTTAGTTATAATACACATTGGATAGAACAAAAATCATTTAATCCCAGAGAGTTATAAGCATTTAATTTGACTTGCCACCTTAATTCACTACATTCAAGTTTCAAGCCCAATGTCCATCCCTTTCATTCTTCGTTACTTGTTCAATTATCTTAAATTTAAAGTGGTGGTCTGGGAAAGTGGTAACATGTCTTGTTAAAGCATTGTGAAGATTCATTTTGTTTATACTGTAAATATGTTCATATACTCATTCTCTAAAATGACACTCAGTTTTTCCAATATAAAAGCTTTCACAAGAAAGACACTTAGCCAGATATTTAACCCCCGTGATGTTACAATTGAATCTACCCTTAATTTCATACCTAGTATTATACACTGTAAAACAAGTTCCACTATCAATGAATTTACAATATGCACACACCTTGCATTTATACATGCCAGGAATTCTATCAATATACTTAATATTAAAGACTTTAAAGAATTCTTAGTTAAAGATTCTCTTCACTATACTTATTTCTCAAATAGGCATGGCACACAATCACTAATTGATAGAGTTTTTATTTCAAATTATTTAGTTACATGTTTAGATGAAGTTAAAATAACTTCTTGCCCAATTTCAGATCATAACATCATAACTGTTGACCTTTTTCTGTCATATAATAATTTTATTCATTTTAAAAGAATTACAGCATACATGACAAACATGAAATATTTTAAAGGGTTTTTTGATAAAGAGATACAACTATAGTTAGAATTCAATAACACAAAGGACACATCAGAAGCTTATATCTGGGATGCTCTCAAACCTTATCTTTATTAGAGAATTATAAATTGGTATTACCAAAAAAAGGAGACAAAGGGATAATGACTTAAAATAATTGCAGCAGAAAATTGATGAATTAAAACTAGAGCATCAAAATAATAGTAAAACCTCATTAAAAAATAAATGAATTGCAAAATAAATATCTAGAAATTTTAAATCATAAAATCAACATTAACATAGAAAAGATTAAATGAACTAACTAGTCAATAAATCAAAAAACTTACGTAGAATAGCTTCTAATACAAAATGATAAAATCAAATCATATTAAGGAAATATTTAGTGAAAACAAAAAAAAAAAAGTTATAGCAATAGAAGAAATATTCTATGAGTTCAGAACACATTATATAAAAATTAACCAAATTAATCCAATAATGGACTCACAAACAGAAATAAAAAGATTTATTAATAAATACACTAAAAACAGACTGACAGCTACATCTAGAAACAGTCAACAAATCCATATCTCAGACTGAACTTATTAATCAAATACATAAATTAAAATCTAATAACACCTAAGGCAATGATGGGATAATATCTGAACAATATGAACAATATACATTGATGCCTAAAAATGCATTAAATATTTTATTGCATACATTTCAATCAGCTAAAAATTTAATAATGATTCCCCCTTTGTGGAAGTATACACTAGTTTCCCCAATTCTTAAATCTGAAAAGACCCAATAGAATGTATATCCTATAGACCTATAGCATTGTTAAACATTGATTATAAATAATTCATGTCCATCATAGCAAATAGACTTCACCAGTTCCTTTCATATTTAATTGATAAAGATTAAGCTGGTTTTATTAAAAATATAAATAATTTTGATAATATTAAAATAATCTTAACTATAATTAATTATACTAACAATATAAAAGACCAATTGACAGTGGTAAGCTTAGACATTAATAGTGCATTTTGTACAATCAATTGGAACTACCTATTGTAAGGGCTGCAGGAATGTAACTGTCCAATAGGTTTCCAACAACTTGTAAATAGCCTATTTGAGAAATCTTTGGCTTACATAAAAATAGGTTCTTATATCTCACAATCAATACAAATTACTATGGGTATGAAACAAGGTGGTCTCATCTCCCCGTTACTTCTTCTTCTTAATTATGGAACTTTTTGCAAATTACATAAAAGAGTATATCCAGAAAATAAAGGAGTACAACTGGGGCATAACCTAAACTAAAAAATAATTTTATTTGCAGATGATATTCTATTAACATTAACAGATAACAATAACACCCATAATTCCCTTTTTAAGGCTATTAAACATTTCCAATCTAAATCAGGTCTTACATTTAATGAAGATAAAACAAAAAAAGTATGTATTATTTCTAATGTTATTAACATAAAACAACAATATTCTAAATATTTGATGACAAAATACTTAGAAATAATTTTATCTAAAAACATTAAAGATATAATAAATATAAGTTACTGTAAAACTTTAGAAAATATTTAAAAAACGTATTAATAATTGGAATTTTTTTAACATTAGAAGAAAGATTTTCAATCATTTAAATTGTAATATTGCCTGGGTGGCCGCAGTGGTGCAGCGGTTAGCATTGATGCCTCACAGCAAGAGGTTCTCTGGTTTGATCCTCGGCTGGGGTGCCTTTTGTGCGGAGTCTGCATGTCCTCCCTGTGGTCACGTGGGTTTCCTCTGGGTGCTCTAGTTTCCTCCCACATCCCAAAGACATGCTGTAGGTGGACTGGGCACTCTAAATTGGCCCTAGGTGTAAGTGTGTGCATGTGTGTGCCTTCTTTGGAAGGTTGGGTGCCGGGCTGGCAACTCGACACTGTAAAACTCCACTGCCAATCATGAGCAGACGGGTGATCTGCTGTGGAGACCCCTAACTGGGAAAGTCAAAAGAAGAAGAAGAAAATTGTAATATTGCCTAAAATACATTTTATACATAATTCAATCTGTAGCACTCCCCATCCCTAAGCAGCATATAACAGATTTATTATACCTTACTACTTAAATTTCTTTGGCATCCTAACAGGCCTCAATTAGCACTAAATCATCATCAGTGCAGTTGGTCCAATGGAGGAATAGGTTTTCTAGATTTACAATCATATTCCACATAAGCTAGTATAAAAACTGTCATTTTGTGGACTAATAAAAACTATTCTGCCAAGTGGAAAGATATATAAGAATATATAATTATGAAAAATAGTCAATTAAACTACAATTCTTAGAATAAATAATAATACTTTTCTCTGGTTATTAAAAGAGTATATACTAGGATATCAAAACATAAGAATAAATTTCACCTATATTACAATAATTTCCACCTTCAAAATGTAGTATATAAGGAACCTGAATACAAGGCCTGGATCTTCTTAATATTTCCTATTACATTCACACAAAATAATATTATTACATTTAACACATTTTCCATAGATAAATTTAAGGAAAACAATTAATAAATTGGTTTCAATTAATGGAGAAAAATATTCCCTTAATTATATAGTAAGTAAATTTAACTTAAATAATAAAATGTGGATAGAGCTACAAAACTGTGCATATGCTATAGATAGATTATCCTTGATGCAAGTTTCAATGAAAAATGAGATCTCAAAATGTATAGATTTTCTGATACTATCAATCCATCAAAACCCTTCTGAGAAGGATTGTTTATCTAGAATTTTTCTAACTATAAATAATCATTTCCCAAGTGAAACTGAGAAAAAAATATACATCCTCTTTTCAAACCATGAGGTCACTATGATGGAAGTTATTTTCATGGAATTTTATGCATTAAGCTTTTACTACACCACGCAAAACAGAGATGATCTCTAGGAAAAAGGTTGGCTGTTGGAGATGTGGTTTGGATGTTAGAACTAACTGGCAACATATATGTGAATGTACTATAATTCAACCTTTCTTGAATAATGTTAATTCTTTCTTACAGGCTCTTTTTAATGATAACTTTTACTTAAATAATTCATTAATTTTGTTTAATACACCAATTCCTTTATGTGTTAAGAAAGTTGATTATTCCCTTCTTTGGTCCCTTCTAACAATTGCAAGAAAAATGATAACAAGAAACTGAAAAAGCAACAATGAAAAAATTTTATAACATTGCAACTGAGACTTGTCATGTAGAAATCCTAACAATCAAAGAAAGAACCACTAGACAAAAATCTTCACTTAATTCCTGGATGAAACTCAAGAAACTACTGAACAAAAGGACATTAAACTAAATGTAAAAGTTGTTAAACAATTGTTTTGTTTTTATTTTTAAATTATATACACCTTGTAAATAGTTTGTTTTATTAGTTTTCTGTTCGTTTGTTTGGTATTGTTTACAGCCTTTTATCTATATATAGGTTCATAGGTTGGTACTAGGCTATCGACCCTAGGGCCTATATAAGCCTAGCCATAACATTTCCCTGGCTATTTCTTCTCACAGTATTTACTTCCCTGGACCCCTGTCTAGCAGGGCAACTGTCGTGATCCATGGGTGAATTTCCTATTTCCCATCCAATCATCAAGGTTCTTTTTGAAGAGGGCCAAAGAGGCACTCTGCTTGACATGTATGGGCAGTTTATTCTAGAGTCTGGGGAGTCTCTGGGTCAGGAACCTATCCCTCCAGCATGTTTTGTTCATTGTGATAACAAGGTTTAGATTCCTGGAGTGTGTGTCTTTAAGGGATTTGGATTTCTATAAGTGTAGCATGTCCAGCAGCTCTGTGTTTGACATGGCCTTGTATGTTAATCAGAGTTCCCCTCTGAGTAGACGATATGCAACAGAGTATAGGTGGAGTTTTTTTAGACGTTCAGCATAGGGCATCTGCTTTAGGCCTGTGATTCTTTTACTGAGGTATTTCTGCGGCCTTTCCAGTTGTTGCAGATGTCTTGAGAGGTACATACCAAATGGGGCATTGTATTCTATAATGGGTCTAATGAGGGATGAGTACAGTGGGACAATGACCTCCTTTTTTCTGGATGAAAAGCCCTTAGTGATGAGGTGTGTCACATAGAAGGATTTCCTGACTGCTGTGGTGATGTGCTTATCAAAGGTGAGACCACTGTCCACTTGTGTCCCTAAGTCTCTTATCACACTTTCGGTGTTTACTGTACTGCTACCTATGTGGTAATTCACGGGTACATGTTTTTTCCCAAAGGGGATGACTATACATTTCTTGGCATTGAGCTTGAGCCCATAGCTCTGGCACTCATGTAACTCATTTATGAAATTGTATGTTATTCATTTATAGTTGTAATAAAAACATTTAAAAAAAAGAAATTATGTCTTTACTCCTTCAGCATACATAGGAATGAAGCTGTTGTGCTATAATAATGCAGTGTTATTATAACATTTATTACTAGAACATCTATTTTGTTCAGGGGTAGCGTATTTTGTTTCAGTAAGAATTCAATGTTGTTTTCATCTTTGGATAATCTCCCTTCCATATCATTTAAGGCATCCTCTATCAACAATATTTGTATTTGATGCTGATTTAAAGACTCTTGTATTTGTTCCATTTGTTTTGAACATTTTTCTTTAAAATTGTCTAATTTATTGTCATTTTGTCCATTTTCAAGGAAAGTTCTTGTTTGTTATTGAGAACAGACTGCAGTTCCTTTTTCAAGGATGAATACTAAGAGCTTGTTTTACTGTGACCCATTCTGGATTACAAGTGAGGAAATTATCTAGGTAAAAGTTTGACAGGAAAATATTGGTATATGAAAATATTTTTTTTAATATTATCCTTCAGGACAACTCAAAGTAGTAGTATTTGGTTAAAAATTAATAGGATATCTTAGAAGTGTAATTTCCTGTCAGAAATAAAAACAGAAAAGAAGAACAGGAGAAATCTGGTGCTAGCCTGTCAGCATCCTAGCCATGCCCCCGTAGTGTTTATTACTGACTGAGAGTGGGAAGGCGAAATTAGTTTTCAGTTTAGGTAAATAATTCTACCTTTTGCAGGTGGAACTATAATGTGTTAGAAGTGGAATGTCAGTAAAGATAATACTCTGTTTCCCAAACAGAAAACTAGCTAGCTAGCTAGCTAGCCATCTGTCCATCCATCAGCCCTTGGATGAAATGCTAAACTGAGGCACTATCTGCCTGAAGTGGTCATAGCTCAAGTGGATGTAAAAAAAGAACATCTCATATCATTTATCAAAAAGAGTAGGGGAATTTCCCTGGTGGCCTGGCCATATTTTTCCTACCCCATATAAATACCACCTTGAATCTCCCCTGAAAGGAGACCATCAGTCTTGTGGGATGACCAGTCAACAAAAGAAAGATAGATAGATAGATAGATAGATAGATAGATAGATAGATAGATAGATAGAGAGATAGATAGATGCAAAGAAAGATAAAAACACAGACAAACATATTTTTGCAATTTGAGTGTTCAAGTCATGTTCTTTGTGCTTATAGCTCAAGTCATGCTGAAAACAGTCCTTAGACCAGTCTTGTCACCTCATTATTAAATTGGTAAGTGACTAAGTGAGTAAGTAAATGAATACATAAATACATGAATTAAACATAAGTGTGTGAAGGCCTATATTACAACAGTCCTGGGAGAAAAGCTTCAAAATGAGCATGTTCAAATCTGTGTTGTAGTAAGGCATATATTAATATCAAGCATTTTTTGCATGATTGTGAAGTATCATGCAGATCCACAGAAGCATGGTACTAGGAAAGCCTGAGTGGGTAGTGTTACCAGTTTTAAGTGGAGGGCTGATTTGGGGAGGGGGGTGCAGTAAAGCTTCATAGTTACTTTATGGAATGTATAAACATATTAAAATATCTACAGTTACATTATGACTTGAGTTTAGAAGTTACAAAAGGTCAGAATAATAAGTTATAATGTTATATGAGTTTACAAGTTACTATGTTGTATATAAATAGTTTACTTTATTTGAATTCACATAGTATAAGATTAAAAAGGGGAAGGAATGCATGGTAGTGATTTCTGAAATGCATCTTCACTACATATATAGGTGTTGGAGGAAAGTAGAAGATCTAATAGAACTCTAAGGGTGCTACATATCCTCAAATACACATCCTGCTAACAGAAGGTTGGGATGAAATTCCATAACATTTTTAAGTTCACAGAAGTGCAAGCATTTATTAAAAGAATATTGACACTATAAACAGATGCTTTTCTTAAAATATTTAGGCGCTTAAAAGTAGAAGTTTTTTTTTACATAAAAACACAGCCTAGGATGATGTATTTTGCATGCACTGGATTCATTTAAATTAGTACAGTAAGCAGAAAAAACATATTTATTTTGCTTTAAATACATGCATTCCAAAAAAAAGCAAGTACTAGGCAGGGAAGAAGAAGAAATGACTATTAGTGGAAAGTACCAGAGAAATAGAAAAAGAAAGAGAAAGCAGTTTAAGCAAAAAGTGCCTTTTCTAGAAAAAGAAACAATATAGAAAAAGGTTATTGATAACTAGAAGAATCATAGCAGCGTGGATGCAGTCATTATGTCAGGGACACATACAATGAAGATGGATTTATTTTGTTTAAGACTATGCGACTGACTAGGATGATTTTTTGTGCAATGTGTGAATGCTTTTTGTGTCATGACATGTTTTCACTGGGAGCTTTAGCTTCATCTGACATGCTTGCATGTAAGTGAATTGTGCTCTTCCAAAATGAGTGAGGGAGAGAAAGGGAGACAGTGTCTGTGTGTGTGTGTGTGTGTGTGTGTGTGTGTGTGTGTGTGTGTGTGTGTGTGTGTGCGTGCGTGCGTGCGTGTGTGTGTGTGTGTGTGTGTGTGTGTGTGTGTGTGAGTGTGTGTGTGTGTGAAAGAAAGAGAGAGTCATTCCTTTGGTTGACAGAAAAAAATATTGAATGTCCATTGGTAAGCATTTTTTGCTGCATTTTGTTTGCCAGGGAATTAGGAGTTTGAACTTTACATACGGCTGTGTATTCTCAGAGTTGGTATATATTATTTGCATGGGGTTAGGGATGCAAACCCCCCACCCCATGTGACTGGTATCTTGCTTATTAATTTTTTCAAGATTCAGAGGTTCAGTATTTAGTGTTTTGAAGTTTTGAACCTTTGATGGTTTAAATGTCTAATATGTGATTATATGGGTCCCTAGCACGTCATCAAAAATGCATTCTATCGAATGTGTTTTCACCAAACTTAAAATAGCGAACAGGCAAAAATCACGAAGTGGCTTTTCAGTGAATTCTTTCCCTGGGAAAGAAGTCACTTGGCCGCTTCATTAGTTTGCTGTATTTTGCACTGTAGTGCGGTCTCGGTGTGTGGTATCAGAGATTCATTTATCCGGTATGGCTCCAGAACGTAAATGTGCAATAGTTACTGACCTTAGGATTAGAGTGAGGGTTAAGGTAAGTGCATATATAGTAATACATTAAGCGTTCACCTTAGGGTTAGAAGTAAGGTTTAGTTAAGAGTATATATGTTTACTTTTTGGGGGGGGGGTTAGTGTAGGGTTAAGTTAGGTGGATATATGTTTTAAACTGTTTCCTTTTTTATTTTGGGTTAGAAGTAGGGTTAAGGTAGGTGTTTATGTGCTGTTACTGTTTACTTTTTTTTTTTTTTTTGGAACAGCGATTTCTTTCCCGATGAAAGAAATCGCTGTTCTGAGCTGTCGATATTTTCAGCTTTCAGTGAAATAGGGTCGCTCAGTCATCATTCGCTGTTTTCAGCATTCGATGATCTGATATAGACTCAATTATATGCATGTACATCTTGCAATGGACTGGCATTCAGACCAGAGCTGCTGTCTTTCATATGGCCATTGCTTGCTGGGATAGACTTTAGCTCCTCTGAACCCATGGAGAAGGTAAAACAGTCCAATTATAGACTAACATCTTATGTCTAAATGAATGTGAGAAGGCAAATTAGCACATGGGTAGCATATAGTAATTTGGGCAGCAAGAAATTGTAGGTTGTAACATTAGCCCTTAATAACACCCACATATTATGAATGATTAATGCAATAATGGACTCTGTATGGACGACAAACATTAGTTCATTGTACAGAATAATATAAAGATGCTTTATTTTCACAAGACCAGTGAAGAAGTGATCAACGGAGGTAATGAGCAAGACCAAAGCAGGCAAAAAAGACGCTGGTTTATAGCTAACAGGAATTTTGTTTTGAGGATGCTCGCGTACAGACTTGATTTGGACAGCCTGCCTTAAATAAAGTGAAATGCTGAAGTTTTAATTGTAATGCTAAGAGACAAGGGTTCCCATCAAGGTATCAGTCACAAATGTCATGTTTAGTAACCTTAACAAATGAATGTCTTTATGTAGGAATAACATTGATGATGACAGACACAAAATAAGCTTTTCTGCAGGGGTCAAGAGTCCTCATAAACATTTTTGTAAGGTAAAAGCTTTCTACTCTTTTGCCCAGTTAACCTAACTATTTAGATCCACAACTTTGAAAAAAATGGTGAACATCACAGGATTAAGAGCAGCCACACTCTAATGACACCAGTCCTCTATTCCACACAATTTACTAGAACTTTACTCATAGTTTATAAATCTAATGACTATCAAGGACCTGTAGACCAAATCTTCAGGTATTTCAAACTCATGTCAGAACAATGAGCTCAAAAACAATAATGATCCACTATACCTCTCAACCTCTTGGAGCAAGAAATCTGGACAAAGCCATAAATAATGGGGAGCAATGGCCCAAAAAATAGGGGCACTTTTTAAATATTGCTTTTACAAACTTAGAAAATTGATAGAATAACAGATTTTTCCTTAGCATGAATTTTTCTGAAGGGTATGAAGTCTGAAACTGAAATGTCTGTCTATTTTCTGACTTCAGTCCACAATTATTTGCCTGAAAACAACAATTTTATGAGAAACAGACTAAAAATGTGAGGTAAAAATCTGGACAGTCTGCAAAAATCTTTACAGTTGGGAGGTATGTGATCCACATAAAAATCATAGCTAAAAAAACTGAATTTGCTGTTATTGTACCTAAAGATTGTAATATAACAATAGTAGAGTCAGTAAAAGTGCATCCAACAAAACAACAGGTTCATCAGTTAATACAAAAGCTACTTGCTGTAGTTCTATGGCTACCCTCACAGCAGAAGTTAACAAAGAAGCAGGATTAACCTGTCAGCGCCACAGTTTTTCCATTTATCATTCAGAGAGATGCAATATAGAATATAGACAACAGTCAGACATTGGAACTTGAGGAGTACCCAAAGGGAGTGATGAGCAGGGGGAGGGGATATTATCCCATCTGATAGCCTGAGCTTTGTCTTTTTTGATGGCTGCTAAACCCACTGATATGTATCGGAACATGCAGTGATAGAGTGCAAATTTGAAAAGAGCTGGTGGATGACAGTCTCAAATCAAATGCCTCTGACGAGTCAAGAGGCAAAGTAATGCCAACATTGCCAAGTTCAGCTTCAGCATGTGTATCTTCAGTGAGATACATGAATTTAATTGCATTGTCTCTAATCCTAAAATTAGTCAGTGTGATTTAATCAACTCCTGTTTCAATTGAAGAGCCGGTAAGAGTGATATGGAAGAACATGGAAGTTTCTCCTTCCTTCCAAAGTTGAATGATCTCAGGGATAGTATATTTAGAGATATGAGTCTGCAGGGGACCAAGCCCACTTCAAAAAATCTTTTTTTTTAATAATTTTGTAAAAGTTAACATTAAGTATTCTATGCTTTATTTTTATAGGTTCACAAGTAAGTAGTATGTTAGCTGTCTTTGTGGGCCATTTGAACCCTATTCAATTTCTCCTTTGTGAAAATCCAATACTGTACTTATACTTTGTGAGGTAAACACCTTAACCATTAAGCCAATCTCCAAACTCCTTCATTTAGTGGTTTGCTGTACTTCCAGTCATGGAAGTACTATGGACTTATAGGTAGTTGCATCAGAGAGAGCCAGGCTAGTTCCAAGACCAGAACAAAACTTGTGACCTTTCTAAAGAGTTTAAAGCATATATTGATCCACTTTCTGAAGATATGTTGTCACAACTTCTCTCTGAGACAGCTGCACTTTAATCTTTAATGCATGTTGAAGACATGGATTTGACACAGTACCCTCCATTAGAGTAAGATGTTGTTAGAGGACAGACAGTAGGAGTTGTAATACTCGGCTATAGACACTAAAGGATGGTGAGTAAGGGAATCCATTTCAAACTATCCAGCATGAGGCTGGCTTGAGTAACATCAAACATATGTCAGTGATTTCTAGAGACAGGGGTAATGATATGTATTTTGGATCTTGCCCCAGTGCCAAAGACCAGCTGCAGGCTGGTATTCAGTGATGTTACATGATGTAATGAGAGCAGCTGCTCATTTTGGATACAGACAAAAAGTGCAGACAAGCATACTTTTTTTTCTCATTCTGAGGTCTTGCCTGATTAGGTAGACAACATAATTAGCTGTGCCAGTGCAAACAGATCTGTGGGGGAATGAAATGTGGTAATGGGTTTGAGGAAAGCAAATTGCTTCATTATAGAATTCTCATAAACCCCTACATTACATCTTAATACCATATGTATCAAATGTACTTGGCTTACCAGATTTATGTAATTAGCTTTAAGATGGTGACCAGTTGGTTTGCCATAATGATATGCTTCAGAAAGCTATATTTATTTCAAATTTGACAAACCATATCAGACATGAAGTTAGCATTGCATGTGATTGTAATTCATATCAGGCATTGCCTGTTCTTGTCCTTAAAATAAAAAGTACAATTGTGAAATCCTACCATAATGAGAATTCCATAATGAAGCGATTTTCTTTTCTTTGTTTGTCTTTCCCATGTTCACTTTTTTGGGGGTGGGTTTTACACAGAATTACTGACCTGATCTTTTTGTACCTTTAACCACTCACCTCTATGAGTTTAAAAATGCCATTTTTTAAATGGAATTAACTTAAAGTGACTGTGCCCACCCTGCAAACTCCTTAAGATTTGAGTATCCTGTGTTAATTCCAGCTCAGTACTGGAAGAACACCAAATCCTGGTAATCACGGCCACACAGGTAAAGACTGCCCTCTCCAAAGCCAAGAATACAGCATCCATGGGACCAGACAACATCCTGGGTTGTGTTCTGCAGGAACTACACAATGAACTGGCACCCCACCGAAGTACCATGTTCAATCATAGCCTCACTTCAAGCTTTGTGCCTACTAAATGGTACACAGCTATGGTTATCTTACTCCAGAAGGGGGGATCCACCACGGACCCCAGGAACTACTGCTCCATTAGCCTGATGAGCCTGATCTGCAAAGCCATGGAATGTATCATCATGGAACTCATAAACAAAGACATAGGTAACCTTCAAACTCTGGACCCCACCCAGTTTGGGCTCGTGAAAGGCAGATCATGTCTGCATGTCTCCTAAACCTGATTGACTTCTTTGAAGCTGTCACCAGAGCTGTGGATGAGGATAAAGTGGTTCACACAGCCTATCTAGGCCTTGCTAAGGCATTTGATACCATACCCCACTCTGGAATCATAGATAAACTCACTAAACTGGGCATAAATCCCTATGTCAAGCGATGAGTTGCCAACTGGCTTACCGGCAGAACCCACACCATGAAAGTAGCTGACTCCAAATTCGACTCCAGATTAGTAACAAGTGGAGTACCAACAGGGTTCAGTCCTGGGTCCACTCCTGTTTGGCATCTACTACTTTGAAGTGCAGGCCAACACAGAGGGTCTATGGCTAACAAAGTTCACAGACAACTGCAAACTGAGAGCCATTATTGAATCACCAAATGATGTGGACATTCTACAAAAGGACCTCATTGAGACAGATGCCTGGTGTCAAAGCCATGGCCTCAAGCTCAACGCCAAAAAAATGCATAGTCATCCCCTTTGGGAAAAACTCTGTGCCCATGAGCTACCACATAGGCGGTAGTTCACTCAACACCAGAAGTGTTTTAAAAGACCTAGGGACACAGGTGGTCAGTAGTCTCTCCTTTGATAACCACCTCTCCACAGTAGTCAGAAAATCCTTCTATGTGGCACACATCATCACAAAAGGTTTCTCATCCAGAAAAAGGAGGCCATTGTTCCTCTCTACTCATCCCTGATTAGACCCATTATAGAGTACAACTCCCCATTTGGTATGTACCTCACAAGGCATTTACAACAACTGGAAAGGCCACAGAAATATCTCATGAAGAGGATCACCAGCCTCAAACAGATGCCCTATGCAGGCCATCTCAAAAAACTCCAGCTCTACTCTGTCACATATCGCCTACTCAGAGGAGATCTCTGCCTAACATACAAAGCCATGTCAAACCCAGAGCTGTTGGACATGCTACACTTAACAGAAATCACAATCCTCCAAGCCACATGCTCCAGGAACCTAAACCTTGTCACCACAATAAACAAATCATGCTGGAGGGATAGGTTCCTGTCCCAGAGACTCCTCACACTTTGGAACAGACTGCCCATTCATGTCAAACAGAGCACCTCATTAGCCTTCTTTAAGAAAAATATTGACGGTTGGATGGGAAATAGGAAATTCACCTCAGGGATCACTTCTGTGACTCTGCTCTACAGGGGCACAGGAAAATAATGTTTGGGTGGTGTAAGCCAGGGAATCTTTATGGCTAGGCTTGTACAGGCCCTAGGGCCAATAGCCTTGTACCTACCTATGAACCTATAAGATGTAATTCTCTTCACTGTTGCAGTATACTTTACATAAAGGATCTCTTGCCTAGGATAGCACAATGTCTGCCCTGTATACCAAATCAATTAGATTTTATAAGCACTGTACATCATAAGTATGCTCCCTACATATGGGGTAGGGCATAAAGGTGACATATGGATGCAAACTCTCAGAAGTGATTTGCCCCTGGAGGATAAGAATTCCCTCAGGGACAAGGGAGAATGTGTACAGTCTGAAGGAAAAAGGACAGAAGGAAAGAAGAAGAATGGACCCCTCAGCCAGAAGGGCAATAAAAGCACAGGGACAAGAGCTAGGAAAAAGAGGGAAGGAGGGAGGGATGGAATACTGCAACAGTGAAGAGAAGGACATCTACTGTTATGGTCAGATTCTACACAACTGTAATATGTCTTTCCATATCATTGTTGCAATATTCTTTACATAAGTGAGAGTACAAGAGGTAATAAGAAACCTGGAAGAAGGAAGGAACAGAAGAGCCCTCAAGGAACTCATGCAAAATAGCTCTAGCAAAACCTGCCTTGACCCTGGAAACATCATCTCATTTATAATGTTTAGTGATTCTGCTAGTGAGAAGGATATTTACACCTTGGATCTGCATTAACAGCTCAAGTATTATTTGGATAAAACAAAGGTATTTTGTAAGTCTGAGCTGTTTTTTATTTCTTTTCATCCAAGGACTTTAGGTTTGGCTGTATCTGTGGAAAAGCATAAAAGAAGATGTGTCTTAAAGACATACCTTTCTCTGTAAAAAAAAAAAACTAAAAAAAGGAGCAATAACCATGAGAGCCTGACATTCAGACACTCTCTTGACTGAAGTAAGGGCTAACACAAGTATAGTCTTCCAAGTACAATGTTGCAAGAAAGCTGAAGTAACAAATTCAAAAAGGAACCTGCGTCAATTTTTCAAGAACAAAACGGAGGTACCAAGAAATCAGAATAGGCTTTCAGGGAGGCCTGATATGAGATGTAATGATGTGAGATACTGCCAGCATAGTTAGCTGGAGTTTTGTAAAGAATTATATTTAATTTGTATATCAAACTGATTTCTACAGGTGTTTGTGCTGAAAATGTATCTGTAAAGTTGCTTGTGTTAAAAATTGTACCAACATTGGGTCCTGCTAGACAGAAAAATATACCTGTAGCAGACTGTATTGTAATTGTTGAAATGAATATGCTGCAACAGAGCATACCGGAAGACAAGAGGTTAATCTCAGGCCATCTAACTTTGAAAAATAGTCTGAAATTAAATTACCTGGTTTAGGCCATAAAGATTGTATCTCACAAGTCTGATTGCAGCCAAAGAGAAAATGTCTGTGAAAATCAGGATTAGGAATCCTACTGTATTGTCCTTAGTGGTGAACTAATTACTACTCTGGAAGGGTAGAAGCTTTTGAAAATGTATTATAGCTTCCAGTTGCTATAACACATCTTAGCAAAACTCCATGTGTGTGTGTGTGTATGGTGACACATATGTGCAAGATTCTGGCTCAGCTTCTAGTAAAAAGGGTAGTGTGCAAACCAAAAGTCAGATGACCAGATGTATGTGATGTCATCCTGTAATCCAACACACTGAAATGATGTTTTATTTATTTATTGATTATTATTATTATTTATTTGCAGTTGGTTTACCAGGATAGTCCATTGGGCCAATAAGAACCATTTTCAATGGAATCCTGGGGAGAAAAGCTCCAATTACAAAAAATTACAGCAGTTTACAATTTCTATCATCTATAGGTTAAAGACAAAGCTTAAAAATACAGTGGTAACAAAAATATTACAGCAGTTTACAATGTCATTCATTTGTGGGTTCAAGACAAACAAACATTAAGCAAAAAAAGCATTGCTGTAGTAGATATATAGTTTCTTGAGTGGAGTAGTAGGATTAGAGAAGAATAACATGTCATTGCAGTTGGCTTATTATTTGGAGTCTGATAATATATGATATAGTTGCCTGAAGGGAGTGGAGAACAGGTTATGAGGAGTGGCAGCAGGAGCATTCCCATGAGGATGTTAGATGTGAGTGCAATGATTTTTTAAAAGCAGGGAGGTTGGTGGTGATGCGGATGGAGGGAGGAAGGGAGTTCCATAGGTTTGCCAGGGCAAAGGACAGGAGGTTTTGTCCTGGAGAGCGAAGGGGTTTGCACAGATCTATTAGGTTTTGGTTATTAGATCTTAGAAGTCTTTGTGGCAGGTGCATTTTAAAGGTAGAGCTGAGGGAGGGACAGGTGGAGGGATGAAAAATGAGTTTGTGAGCAAAAGTGAGCTGTGTATAGGAAAGATAGTTGGGAAGCTCTAGCCAGTTAATTTTCTGGAGAGATGCACAGTGATGGGTAGATGATTTGTGGCTAGTGGCAAATTTGGCAATTTTATTATAACAAGAGGACAGTTTAGTTTTGAGAGATGATTGTAGGTTTGTTAGGAGAGGGGCACCATAAAGGAGGGAAGGGATGAGGAATGTAGTAGCGAGAGTGAACTAGATGTAGTGAGGAATCGATTGTGTCAGTAGAGCATGCCAAGTTTTTGGTGTTTTTTTTTTATGTTTAGGTGTAGGTGACTATTGAATTTAAGTTGGTCATCAATCTGGACTCCTAGTAGTTTGGTTTCAGATACCAGTTCAAGACGTGTGTTATTCTGGCTAGTGATGGAGAATAGTTTTCTATCAATGGTGTTGGTTTTTGAGGGGGTAAATACCATTAGTTTGGTTTTTGATGCATTGAGTGCTAGATGATTGTCCTTCATCCACTGTTCTGTGGTACAGAAGGCATCTTGAGTCAGTTTTAAGAGAGTGGGGATGGATGAGGATGCACAGATAATTGTAGAATCATCTTCATATTGAATAAGTTTAGCATGAGGAATTGAGTGGAAGAAATCATTTATGAATATATTGAAAAGGAGAGGATGCAAAATGGAACCTTGGGGGACACCAGTGGGTGTGTTAAGGAAAGAGGAGATGGCTTTTTTCCACTTGACAGCTTGTTGCCTGTTGGAGAGATAGCTGGTGAACCAATTGAGAGAGGAAGGGGATAGGTTTAGGTTAGACAGCTTAGTCAGGAGAAGGTTGTGAGAGATAGTATTGAAGGCCTTAGAGAGGTCAAGAAAGAGGGTAGATACAGTAGAGCCAGAATCTCTGGCTTTATTTACAGTTTCCAGGAAGGAAAGGAGGGCAGTCATGGTGCTGTGACTGGGTCTGAATCCATGTTGTGTGGAAGTTAGTAAGTTATTATCTAGGAGATAGGGAAGGAGTTGAAGATGGATACATTTCACTAGGAGTTTTGATATAGGAGGGAGGATGGCGATGGGACAAAAGTTAGTAATATTGTTATTATTGCCTCCTTTGTGCAGGGGAATGATGTAAGCCCTTTTCCAGAGTTTGGGTACAAGACCTTCTTGAATAGAGCGATTGATTAGGATGCTGATGGGGAAGGCAATGGCTTCGGCAGCTATGCTGAGGAAGGATGAGGGAATGTTATCGGGGGCATTGGTGCATGGTTTCAGCTTTTGGAGGAGTTTTTGTATGGTAGAAGTAGGAATGGGTTTTAGGGAGAATGGTGGGAGTTGAAAGACTGGGGATAAAGGGGGAGACAAGCGTGGGGATGCAGAAGTAGGGGGTGAGGAGGTATTAGAGAAAGATGAGGTTAGTTTGAAAATATAGTCTATGAAGAAGGAGTTGAATTGAGTAGCCAGATCTATATCTAGTGCATTTGGGTCTGGGCATGGGTTTTCTGTTGAGCCATGTTTTAGGAGAGTAGTGATCCCTTTCCAGAATTTTTGAGGATTGGTTTTATGGTTATTTTGGACTAAGGAGAAGTAATTCTGTCTATCTGCGGTGATAAGTTTTTTAACCATATTACGAAGTGATTTGAATTCATTAAGGGTGGTGGGAGTTTTGTTTCTTTGGTACTGTGCCCAGGTTTTGTCTCTGCATCGCATAGCAGTTGTTTTTTTTTTTGTTAACCAGGGGGCGGTGTTGTTTCTTATTCTTTTGGTTTTTCATGGGGCAAAGCTATCCAGCAGTTTTAAAAACATTGTATTGAAGTGTGCAACAGCATTATCCAGGGGTAGAGTTTTTAGGGGGTTCCAATTTATTGATTTTAGGGAATCTGAGAAGGTTATAGGGTTGAAGTTTTTTAGGCATTGAGTGCTGATGTAATTATGAGTTTCATGGCGTGGGGATGGAAGACGCCTGGTGAAAATGGGAAGGTGGTCACTGAGGGAGTCAGGAAGAGTTCCACTATCAATGTAGTAGTGTGGGTGAGTGACTAAGATCCAGTCTAGGGTACTGCCACTGGAGGAGTCTTTAGAGGGCCTGGTAGTGAGGTTGATGAGCTGAGAGTACTTATATAGGTTGATGTTTAGGGGGTGCATACGGGAATGAATGAAAGACCAATTAATATTTGTGTGTCCCATGATAATAGTTTCATTACTGATATTGGTAGAAAGCCAAGATAGGATATCCTCAAGTACTGGGATATTGTCTCCCGGGGGAATGTAAAGTGAGGCTATGCAAATGTGTTTGTGTTTATTTAATTGAAATAGTGCTAATACTAATTCTGCATTGGAGAAGTGAGGGATGGGTTTGTTATAGGGAGTAATGGAAAGGGTGGATGAGTAGAGTAGAGCTACCCTACCACCCTTTTTGTTGGCCCTGTCCTTTCTGATGATAGAGTAGTTTGGTGGTACTATTTCAGCATCTTTTATGTGAGGTTTTAACCAGGTTTCGGAAATAGCTAAGATGTCAGGTTTGTTGTGGAGAAGCCAGGCACGGAGGTTGGAGATTTTGTTAGCTATGCTAATACTAGATGTCAAACAAAGCTCCTCATTAGCACTCTTCAAGAAAATCTTGATGATTGGATGGGAAATAGGAAATTCACCCTGGGAATCACCTCTGTGGCTCTGCTAGACAGTGGCACAGAAAAATCAATTTCTTGGATGGCAAAAGCCAGGGTACCTTTTTGGCTGGGCTTGTATAGGCCCCAGGGCCGATAGCCTAGTACCTACCTATGAGACAGAAGTCTCAGGTCAGTCTGTTTTTGAAACCTGGCAAGAAGGACCACTCACCCACATCATCTTGCCTTGTTCTAGTAAGTGAACTAGGGAACAATAATTATTTAATCAGTCAGGAAACTATAACGAGTATATATATATATATATATATATATATATATATATATATATATATATATATATATATATATATATGTATTCAGTACTTTCATGTTCTTTTATTATTTATCATTAAATATACTTAAACTTTTCATTGTGGCTGGTCTTCTAGAGAATATTTTAACCTTTGATAGTACTTATATTTATTTGGTGACACTGTGGCCACTCCTAAAAGTCTTTCTGCATTGGTCAAATACTACCATTTGTATAAATATTAATTTCACTCAGTATAATTGGATACCCTTGTAAGTACATTAAAGTAACTGGCTGGTGGTAGTGAATCTACCTTATAGTCTGGGCTAAGGAGGTATAGCTGGTAAATCTGTAACAGCCTTTCCTGTGTGTGTGTGTGTGTGTGCGTGTGTGTGTGTGTGTGTGTGTGTGTGTGTGTGTGTGTGTGTGTGTGTGTGTGTGTGTGTGAAAATTAAATCTCAAACTGTGTGTGTGTGTGTGTGTGTGTGTGTGTGTGTGTGTGTGTGTGTGTGTGTGTGTGTGTGTGTGTGTGTGTGTGTGTGTGTGTGTGTGTGTGTGTGTGTGTGTGTGTGTGTGTGTGTGTGTGTGTGTGTGTCAGCTACTTGGAACACAGACACAGAGCACCTTAGTGGTCAGTGTGGATTCTTATTTGGGACCTGGAGAGATAGAGTGTCCAGCCACAAGACTTGAGTGCATTCCCTGTGTGCTCTTAAGGGAAATTGTGCTTGGTGCAGAGAGCTGCATCTGAAAATACCGTCTATTTCTCTCAAAGTGAACATTCCCTCACCAGTGTCCATAGTGAGGATTGAGACTCCTTGGCCCAGAGAAGGGACCTCATATATTGTTCAGCAGTTGTCGGATAATAACTGAACTTTTGTAGCCTGTAGGCAACTGTCACCGAAGGTGTGTGTACTCTCAGCAGCCACAAGGTAAACATATCGAGTTTAATTTTTAATAACAGTTTTATTCATTTTTGTTAGTTTAGTTTAGTCAGGGAAATCAGGCAAAGATGTCAGCAGAGGATTATGGCAAGCTGACAAAGAACCAGTTAGCCAAATATGCAAAGCCAAAGGACTGCTGTATGGCAACCTGACTATAGAAAAAATTATTTCAGCCTTAGTTGCAGCTACAGCACAGACCAGCAACCAGGAAGACAACCAGTCTGGTGATGGGGATGTGCAGCCCTTAGAAACGGGACAATTCATCTTTTCCTCAGAGGATGTAAAAATCCATCTGGAATTAAACAGACTTGAACTGGGGGTCAAATGTTTGGAATTAGAATCTGTGGAAAGACTGTGGCAGGCAAAACATATGGAATTAGAATCGGCAGAGAGACTGTGGTATTTTGAGGGTGAAGAAAATGAGAGACTGGGGTGATTGGAAGCTGAAGAAAATGAGAAACAGTGGCAGCATGAGTGGAAGATGCTGACCCTTCGTCATGGTCATGGAGGTAATGGGGAAGGGAACAACCAAACCACAGAAGCAATAAAGGTCAGTAAATTTCTTCCACAGCTTACAGAGGCTGGGAATTCTCATAGTTTTATTCATATATTTGAAAGAGTATGTAAACAGTATAATGTTGAGCAAGGGCTCTGGGTATCATTCCTGACCCGCTTAATCCATGGTAAAGCTGCAAGTGCTGTTTTTAAATTGTCTAATACTAATTGTTTAAACTATGATAAAGTAAAACAATGTTTATTGGAATGTTTTAAGTTAACACCTGAAACTTACAGAAACAAAAGGTTTTGTGAGCATAAACGCAAGGCAAATGAAAGTGTATGTCATTATATTGTGGAGCTAAGCACTTATTTTGATAGGTGGGTGAGTGGGTGCCATGTCACCACTTTTGAAAGGCTGGAAGACCTTTTGGTGAGGGGAACAAGCCTTTAATACTTTGCCTGAGGACATGAGAACCTGGTTGGCAGACTGGGAGTGTAACTCTGCAGATGAGCTGGGGAGTAAAGGGGATCTCTGCTTAGCAAGCAGGGCTTCACTGCACAAGAAGGGATACCCAGTGCTACACTTGGATGTAAATGAACCCATGGTGGGCAGCCTAAACTACCCCAACAGAGACCACCAGTAACAGGGGAAGCCACTAGTTCAGATACATAACCAGGATCAAAGTTTAGATGTTTTAAATGTAACCATTGGGGCCATGTACCATACAGATGTCCATGGAAGCCAGATGGGGAACAAAAGGTGAGGGAGCCAGCAAGCTGGAATAACAGCATGCCAGTTGTAAGTTGTCTGGAGACAACAAGGGTACCAAACTATCACCAAGGTTTGTATCCTGTTTTAGTGAATGGAAGACAGACCACTGTTAAGAGAGACACAGGCTCTGACATAACTGTTGTGAAGCTTGCAGTGGTTAAAAAAGGAGCAGTACTTGCCTGGACAGTCCACTCCAGTCAGATCTTTAGGAGGGACCCCATTCCAAATACCTTCGGCCACAGTTCACCTTGACTGGGAGGGTGGAAAAGGAAGCAAGCAAGTAGGTGCGTTTGAGGATATCCCTGCAGATGTCTTGATAGGGAATGATTTTGATAATGCAGTACCTTGTGTGCATGCAGTGACATGCAGTCAGGCTTAGAGAAAGGCATGTGGGTCTCGTAGCCTGGGGGAGACCCAGACGGATCCCACACCTGAAGCTGGGACTGGTGATTTGGCTATTTCAAGGAGGGAGTTACCCTGTAGCAGTGAGCCTGAAGATGACCCAGAGCTGCTGGTAGGTACTAATGTTTCCTTGGACAGGGTGACTGCAAGGGCAGAGATGATTGGTAGTACCCAGGCTGACAGTGAGGCACTGCTGTCAGAAGATACCATAATTCCTGTGGTAGGAGAACTGGGATGGGTTACAAAGGTAGAGTTGAGACAGGCTCAGTTTGAACCTACATGAGGCTTGAAGGAGGTAGCTAAGGAGGCACCTGATTCTCAAGGAAGATGGGAGTCTATATATTGGAAAAAAGGGTTACTGTATAGAGAGTAGAATGCTGAGGGAAGGCTAGAGGGTGAGGTAATACAACAGTCGGTAGTCCCCAAAGCCTGCCATCTGCTGCATTTAGCCATAGCCCATGACGTTCCTTTTGCAGGTCATATGGGCACAGAGCATACTAAGGGATGTATTATGCAGAACTTTTATTGGCCTGGGATTGCAAGGGATGTAGTAGGGTACTGCAAGACCTTTGAGAGCAGTGCCAAAAGGTAGGCAAGACAGGAGACAAGGTCAAAGCTCCTTAGATGCCTTTGTCTGTGACTGAGGAGGCATTTCAGAGGGAAGCTATGGATATGGTGGGGCCTCTGAGTACCCAAGTTCCACAGGAAAGAAGTATATCCTGGTGGTAGTAGATTATACTACTAGATACCCTGAGGTGGTGGCTCTGTCCTTCATTGAGGCAGAAAAGGTGCCAAATGCTTTGTTAGATATTTTCAACAGGGTAGGCTTCCTGAGAGAAATACTGACTGACAGAGGTGCCAATTTCATATCAGACCTGCTGGCTTGTCTGTGGGATCACTGTGGGGTGAAGCACCTAAGGGTCACCCCCTAACACCCCAGACTAATATTCTTGTGGTGAGGTCAAACTCTGCATTAAAGACCTTGCTACAGGCATCTGTAGACCAGTTTAATATAGAGTGGGACAAATATTTGTCCAATCTGCTGTATGCATACAGTGAGGTACCCCAGGAATCCACAGGGTTTAACTCCCTGATTTTCTGTATGGGCATAGGTTAGGGGGTCTTTAGATTTGATTTGTAATGAGTGGGAATGTGAGTGTAAATCCCACAAGGAGTCTATTGTGGCATATGTCCTAAACCTCAGGACAACGGTTAGGGAGCTCCTGTTCTTGGCCTAGGAGAACTTGGCATTAGCCCAACAGCAGAAAAAGGTCTGGTATGAAAAGAATATTCGAGCCTGAGAGTATGCTGTGGGACAGCAGGTTATGGTGTTCATTCCTGTCAGACACAATAAGCTGCAGGCAGCTTGGGAGGGTCCCTTCAAAGTGGTAAGGAAGGTTAGTGATGTTAATTACATGGTAAACCTGCTAGGCAGGAGGCATGGGAACAAATTGTACCATGTTAACATGATGAACCTGGTACTGAGTATTTGCAGTGGGTGGCAGGAGGATTCTGAGGGGATCTGGTGACTGATTTCAGTAAAACTCGGACTGACACCTCAGTGGAAGGGGTGGCAATGTCCCAGCAGATATCTCCTACCCAGGTTCAAGAAATCTGAGCAGTGTTACAGGAGTTTGGGGCCATGTTCACTGGGAAACCTGGGTGCACCAACCTGGTGCAGCACCATGTTAATACAGGACCCCAAAGACCTATCAAACAGGCCCATTACAGGGTGCCTGAGTGAGTCAGACAGACTCTGAAGGAAGATTGCTAGAGAAAGATATCAGCCTTTGTGACTCCTTTCAGATTGTACAAGTTCACAAAGATGCCCTTTGGGATGAAAATGTGCCACCAATCTTCCAGAGGCTGGTAGAGCATTTCAAAGCAGGAGCAGGAGATTATGCCCTTGCTTACCTTTCATGATATTGTCATCTACAGCCATTCTTGGCATGAGTACCTTCAGCATGTCAGGGAGGTCCTGGGCAGACTGCCAAGGTCAGAGTTGACCATTAAGCCCAATAAGTGTCAGGTGGGTATGGCAGATGTCTCCTACCTGGGGAGTGGTAAGATCAGGCCAGGACCAGCCAAAGTGGAAGCTATTCAGGTGTGGCCTGCCCTTGTTATCAAAAAGCAGGTGATGGCATTCTTGGGGACAGCAGGGTACTACAGAAACTTTGTTCCCAATTATAGTACAATAGTTGCTCCCCTCACAGATCTGATGAGGAAAAATAGTCCAGATAAGGTAGTGTTGACCCCAGCCTGTGAGTAGGCATTCCAAAAGCTTAAATAGGCTTTGGGAGGACCCCCTGTGTTAGCCAGTCAAGATTACATCAAATAATTTGTTGTGCAAGTGGATGCTTTGAACCATGGGCTGGGGCTGTACTCAGACAGGTTTCTTCAGAGGGAGAAGAGCACCCAGTTGTATATCTCATCTGTAGACTCCAACCTAGGGAGGAATTTTCGCAACTGTACAAAAGGAATGTTGAGTCATAGTATGGGCACTACAGAAACTTCAGCCCTATCTGTACGAAATGAAATTCACTGTAGTTACAGACCACAATCCCTTAACATGACTACATTAAGCCAGTCTGCAAAATACCAAGTTATTAAGGTGGAGCCAATGGTTTCAGGCATATGATATGACAGTGCAGCACTGTAGTGGGGTCTCAAGACAGGGTATGGATTAATGTGTTCCAAGACAGGCTCATGTCTGTCAAGCCACATTTTTCTAGAGTCACTGCAAAAAATAGCTTGAGTCTTCAAAGGGGGGAGAGAAGTAATGATATAAGGGAGTGCCAGCATAGTTACCTGGAGTTTTGTAAAGAATTATACGTCATTTGTATATCAAACTGATTTGTACAGGTGCTTGTGGTAAAAATGTATTTGTAAAGTTGTGTGTGTTAAAAAAATGTACCAACAGTGGGTCACCTGTATGTCAGACTGTATTGTAACTGTTGAAATGAATATATTGTAACAGAGGATACTGGATGAGAAGAGGTGAATCTCAGTCCAGCTAACTTTAAAAAAATTGTCGGACATTAAATTAACTGGTTTAGGCCATAAAGATTGTATCTCACAGGTCTGATTGCAGCTAGAGATAAAATTTCTGTGAAAACCAAGACTAGGAATCCTACTATATTATCCTTAGTGTCGAACTAATTGCTACCCTGGAAGTGTGGACGTTTTTGAAATTATTTTATAGCTTCCAGTCGCTATAACACATCTTAGCAAAGTTGTGTGTGTGTGTGTGTGTGTGTGTGTGTGTGTGTGTGTGTGTGTGTGTGTGTGTGTGTGTGTGTGTACGTGTATGTCAACTTCTAGTAAAGGGGGTAGTGTGGGATCCAGAAGTCAGATGGCCAGATGTATGTGATGTCATTCTGCAATCGATCAGTAAAATGATGTTTTAATACTAAATGAGACAGAAGTCTTAGGGCAGTCTGTTTTTGAAACCTGACAAGGACTACTCACCCACATCATCTTGCCTTGCTCCAGTAAGTGAAGTAGGGAACAGTAATTCTTTAATCAGTCAGGAAACTATAGCGAGATTAGTTAAATATTGTATTTCTATATCTGTGTGAACCTTTCCATCTGTGTTATTTTTAATATTTCCTGTCACTGAAACTCTGGTGTTTATAGTAAATAGATAGTTAGCACTTTCATGTTATTTTATTATTTATTAAATATATTTAAACTTTTCATTGTGGCTAGTCTTCTAGAGAATATTTTAACCTTTGAGTGTACTTATACTGTATTTATTTGGTGACACTGTGGCTGCTCCTGAAAGTCTTGCTACATTGGTCAAACACTACCATTTGTATAACTGTTAATTTCACTCAGTATAATTGGATATAATTGTAAGAACCCTAGACTAGCTGGCTAGTGGCAGTGAATCTACCTTATAGTCTGGGCAGATGGGGCATAGCTGTTAAATCTATGCCAGCCTTTCCTAGATGTGTGTGTGTGTGTGTGTGTGTGTGTGTGTGTGTGTGTGTGTGTGTGTGTGTGTGTGTGTGTGTGTGTGTGTGTGTGTGTGTGTGTGTGTAGGGGGGTGAAAATCAAATCTCAAAGAGTGTGTGTGTCAGCTACTTGGAACAGGGACACAGAGCTCCTTAGTGATCAGTGTGAATTCTTATTTGGGGCCTGGTGAGAGAGAGAGAATCCAGCCCCAGGACTGCAGTGTGTTCCCTGTGCACTGTTAAGGAAAACTGTGCTTGGTGCAGAGAAATGCATCGGAAAATACCGTGTGTGTCTATTTCTCTCAAAATGAATTTTCCCCACTGGTGTCCCTGGTGAGGATTGAGACTCCATGATCACTGGCCCAGAGAAGTGACGTCAGATGAAGGATGCCTTTAAGAAATTGCTCGACTGCAAAATGAGAAACCAAAGGAGTATTTAAGGCCAGACATGCAGAAATTGCTGAAAGGTGAGCCTTAACTGAAGAATATGCCAACCCAACATATAGCAGATCACACAAATAAGAGAGAACCAAAGGAACCCCCATCAATATGGGATCCTGATGGGAAGAGAGGCACCAGACAGAACATCTCTGCCATTTGGACCTGTATGATTTTCTGGTAATAGGTTTCCTGTAAAACCCAGAGCAGATCTTCAGAAGAGATGTGCCAAAAAGGAATAAAAATACTATCATTCACAAAGATATTTGAAGAGTTGACAGGTGAGTATGGATCAGAGATCCCTTTTGTTGTCTGAGAAGATCCACCCAGTGAGGTAACTTGATGGGATTACCCTCTAGCCAAGTGATAAGGAAGGGGGGACCAATGCTGTCAGGGCCAAAAGGGAGTTACCAGCAAGATTTTTGGAGAGTCCTGTCTAATTTTGTGCAGGCCTTGAGGCAACAGAGGAAAGGGGAAGGTGTATAGAAACATTCTCACCCAAGGAAAAGACAGGGCATCCACTTTCCAAGCCAGATGACTTTGTAATCTGTAACAGAAATGAGGAAGCTGTCTGTTCCAAAGAGAGGCAAAAAAGACCTACCTGAGGAATACCACAGTGCTGGTCTACATCCAGGAACACATCTATGTGAAATATCCATTCATGAACCTGTGTATTGGACCTACTCAATGAGTCTGCCATGACATCATTCTCTAAAGGAATGCTGGCCACCTAAAGAGAATCTTTATAATGGATAGCTAGATCCCATGCCTGAAGAGATAATCTGAAAAGAAGATAATACCTTGTGCCACCCTACTTATTGATGTACCACATCACACTGGTATTGTCCATGACGACTTTGAGAGGGCTAGGGTGGAAAAGGGGATGAAAAGCTTGCAGAGCCAGAAGTAGAGCTCTCATTTCTTTTATGTTGATATGATCTGACTTCTGATGAGGAGGTCAGGGACCCTGGACCTTTAAAGGGCCACATGAGCCCACCCACCCCAAGACTGAGGCATCTGTGTACAGTTCTGGAGATGGAATTGAAGTCTGGAAGGGAGCCCTGGATTGAGAAAGAGTTGTTAAATCCATCACTGAAACTCAAGTTTGAGACAAGGAAGAAGAGCAACAGAGGACTCCAGAGGATGGCAATTTTGAAGCCACACTGATGTGAGGTAACATTGTAGCTTCATCGTATGGAGTCTGGCGAGAGGAACCATGGGAATAGTGGAGGCCATAAACCCCAGAATCTGGAAAACCTCCCTGGCCATAAAAAAGGACAGAGGTGGAAAAGGGTTGTCAGAAAGAAAACCTTTGCAGCATAAGCAAAAGCCAACATGGTAAGAGTCTGAAGCCAACCCTCTAGGAAAATATGATCCTGAGAAGGTCTAAGAAGAGATTTCCTGAGGTGTATGGTGAACCCTAGAGTTTGCAAAAGACGAGAGGTAAATTGAAGATCCCACAACAGACTGTTTGGAGAAAGAGCCTGAATGAGTAGGTCATTCAGATAGGGGAAAATCTGTATCCCTTGAAGTTTGCAAGGTGCAATGACAGAAGTGAGGCATTTTGTGAACACGCTTAGTGCAGTAGAAAGTACAAGGACAAAGCAGAGAGCTGAGAACAAGAGGAAGAAACAGAGACATGTATACATTTCCTGTGAACAGGAATGCAAAGGCGGGCATCCTCGAGGTCCAGAGAAACCAAGAAGACCTGGGAAAGAAGAAGAGGAAACAAGGTCTGAAGAGACAGCATTCAGAAAGAAGGTACCGTGAAAAAGGTGTTGAGCAGAGAAAGATCCAGAATGGGTCTCCAGGTACCCTGCTTTCAAAGAACCAAAACATTCTGGAGTAAATCCCCTTTCCCAGTTGGAAGGGTAGAACAGGCTGAATGGTGCTGTGATCCAAAAGGGACTGCAAAACCACTGGAAAATGAGAAAGATGTTCTTGAAGAGGCTTTGGAATGCCTGGGGGGTGGATGCCAAACCATGAAATACTCCTGATGAATTATAGACAGCAACCAGGAGTCTGAGGTGAGCTGATAGCAATTTAGGGCAGAAAAGGGTGGTGAGATAGGGGGGACCTGGCCAAGGGGAAGAGAAGACCAAATTTCAAATGGAGTCAGGCTTGTCTTCAAGGGAAGGCTTCTGAAACAAAGGAATCTGACTGGATTTAGCAGAAGAAATATGCCTAGATCCCTTCTTACCCTTGAGAGGTTGGCGAGTCTGTCAGAAGACAAAGTCAGACTTAGAAGGATAATCTCCCTGGAACTTTTGGACAGGAGAGACAAAAATATGTCTGAGTTCCTGTAACATCTTACCTTACCCTGAAGGAACTTAAACAGGTCAGTAGCAGCTGTTCCAAAAAGATTTTTAATATCCAGAGCAGTATCTAAAAGCTTGTCTTTAATATTATTGGGTAAAGCCTGTATATGTAGCCAAAAACAGCACTTCATCACAGAACCAAAAGTATCAGCCCTGGTAGAGGCATTAGCAGCATCATAGATGCATTGTATGGGGTGACAGGCAACCTGGGAAGTAGATTTAAGGAGGGAAAGGGTTGAAACCTTCCCATCAGAATCAGAAATTTAAGAGACCATTGAAGCTACCTGAGAAAGAAGGGCCAAACATACCTGGTCATGTAGGTTTGGTAATTAATAGCCCTACATGACAAGGTGGCAGAAGAATATCATTTTTTACCCAATCTCTCCATAACTTCCTTACTTGAGGGAAGGAGCTTAGTATATGGCAAGAGCTTAGAAGGCTTGTCAGAGGAAACTCAAACCACTAAAGGATGAGCAGAAGGGCACTTATACAAATATTTACAGTCCTGAGTAATCTTGTTAAACCTGTCAGGTTTCTTAGGAGCTAGCCATTAAGAATCAGCAGCCACAGAGGCAGCAGAAAAGGTGTCCAAAAGGGCTGCTAGAACAGTAGGAACAGAAGATGACTTATGAGACTCCATCTATAGAAGCTCATAATATCTTTTTTGAATGTCAGTGACCTGGGACCAATCCCATTTGAAGTAGTCCATCATATGAACAACAGTAAGGTATAATTCTTTCAATGGGGGCCATGGGTTCAAAAAATCCTCTTCCTCAAGCCTTTAGTCTACAGGGGAAGGAATTTGAGAGGAGTAAGCTAGGAATTCTTCCTCAGAGTCCAAGTCCTCCTCTGAGGAATCAAGTTCCCTTGGTCTCTTAACATAGCTGGAAGACCAGGAAAGACACCCCTTGAGGAGGCTGCAAAGCCATTAAAATAATATATAGACCCTGAGTAAAATTCTGCCATTCATGCTGGGGATCATTAACAACAGGGATCATGATTTTTTTTGTTTTTTCTTCAGTGGGATTACAGCCCGAAAGACTCTTGCTGATTCAGACCTTTGGCAAGACTTGATAATTGTAATTGGAATCTCTTCCCTTACCAAAATCTGTGGACTCCCAATCAGCCCCTTAGAAATAATCATCCGAGGTTCCTCCTCAATGACTGGAACAGATGTCAGAAAAGCAAAGTTGAAAAGGATTTATATACAAAAAACTTAATATTCATAACCATTTATGTTATTCATTTGCTTTCTGTCATCCGTCATATTCAGGGATTAGAATGGTTCATGGAGACTGTGGCTAGATGTGGGTTCCTTTCCATCAACAATACCAGATTAGTAGTAGAATTCATAGATCTTACACTTAAGAACAATGTCCTCTACTTCAAATGGGAATTCTACTACCAGCAAAAGCAGGCTGTGGCTAAGATGGCACTGCATGCTTCTATATATGCTAACTTGGCCCTATGGGTCTGGGACCAGAGATATATCATTAACTCCACCTATGCTAATATTGGACTTTCTACACCAGATTCTTGGGTAACGTTTGCACTTTATATAAGAGGAAATATGAGAAGCTAAAAGAAGTTATAGAATATAGTGACACTACTGCACCCTTCTTGAAATTTACTCATAATGTTTTCCAATAAAAAATACACTTTCTAAATACAACTTCAAGAACAAAACTATGAGAACTTTTACTTCAACCATACACAGGAAACCAACATTTTCTAATTGCTACCTTCACTGCACAAGTAACCATCAGTACATACAAAAAGTGAGCCTAGCCAAAGGACAGTTGGTTAGACTGGCCAGAATAATATTGAATTATGAAATATTTTTGATAAGGAGTGAAGTTTTATATAACATGTTTCTGGAGAGAGGGTATCTCTTAAAAATGTTAAAAGAGATGAGGGATGAAATCATCCATGAGGTGGGGCACAAAGTTTGTGTCATTACTCAGAAAAGCAAAAAATATGTAAAAATAGTAACAATGTGGGACCTTTTACTGAAAAGGCTATGGTCCTGAATTACACCAAGACAACTGGGTAACTAAGCACATCTTAAACACCAGCTGGAAGACTTTTTCTCACTTTCCAGAGGTAGGAAATAGACCAGGTGAGAAACCAGGTTTTGTATACAAAAGAGAAAATAACATGGAAGAGCCGGTGGAAAAAAAAAAAGAAAAACAAGAAAACAAAGAAATATTTCTGAGAAAAAAATCAAGGAACATATAAATGTAGTTGCTCCAATCTATGTAAATTTGTAGCCAAATGTGAAACCACTGATATATAGGCAAAAGTGTGAACAATAAGAAATGCAAATGTTTATAACTAGGGCAGTAAAGGGGTGCTCTACCAGGCTAAGTGCAAAAGCTATACTTCCTTTTGTCTGGAAAACCACAAGAAGTTTCAGAAAAAACAGTATATGAGCATTCATATGATATATCCAAGATGATGGAGACTAATGCTCTTTATAGACACATGTTAGAATGCAACACAGAAGGATAATTGTTTCACATCTTGGAAGGTATTCCAGTTGATCCTCGGGTGTGCCTTTCGAATTAGGAACTGAGTCAGAGAACTTTCCTGGCAAGTAGATCATGATACAGGAGCACCCCTAGTGCTAAATGACTACATTTCCATTAGCAATGTCTTACAAATGAGATCTGCAAAGCTGTAATGTATTTTAGTTAAGGACTAATATTTTTAACTACAGCTTTATGCCACTAAGAAATCTCTAAAAAGAACATTTATTACTGTTATTTTTATTATTTTTCCTTTTACTGTTAATATTCTATGTCATCTTTTTTACTGCTTATAGTTCAGATAACTGTTTGAAATGTTGGGACCAGCTAGAGCTATGGAGACTGAATGGCAAAAATAACCGACCTATATGCATACTAAGTTCAAGATGCCATTTATCAGAGTATTCCCTTTTCTCAGTGGTATGGTGATTTTGGAGTTTTTATATATACGTTTGGGGGTGTGGGGGCTTCCCCCCTGCAAAAAGAAGTTTAAAGGAGAAGAGTGATTTTTGAAATTTGCTGTTCTGTTGTGTTTTCAGTGTTTTTTTTTTCAGCTTGTCAGCAGTCCGCATTTTGAGCGCCTACATTTCAATAAGCAGCCTATATTTCACTGTTTAGTATTTTCAGTGCTTTTTTTAACCTGGAGTATTTAAATCTCAATTACCATGAACGTCATGTGACTACTTCATTATATAAATGTGTATGCATATGTGTGTGTGTGTGTGTGTGTGTGTGTGTGTGTGTGTGTGTGTGTGTGTGTGTGTGTGTGTGTGTGTGTGTGTGTGTGTGTGTGTGTGCTTGCAAGTTGTATTCATAGGTTCATAGGTTCATAGGTTGGTAATAGGCTATCAGCCCTAGGGCCTATACAAGCCTAGCCATAACAATTCCCTAGCTATTTCTTCCCACACTATTTACATTTCTTACAGTTCTGAAAAAGTCCTTTGCCTGGACAAAAGCACTAAACTGTTGAATAAATCTGACATTTGTTTCTAATGAGTCTTGCTTATGGTCCCTGCATAACTTGATCTCTTTGGTTCTTGGTTCCTACTGTTACACTTTCTGTTACTGCTTTGGTTGGAAGTCTCTTAGGGTTATGGAAGGATAGTTGACGTCATGCATGCAAATGGTGTTTTGGTTAACACATAGCTGTTCTATACTATTTAGGTAGGACTGAGGAGGACATAGAGGGGGCCCCATAGTTAGCTTAGTTAGGTTTTGTTGATAATAAGTTGAACGTGGAAGAGTTCCAGGTTATCTTTTTTTCATCCTGTAATTTTTTATTGAATGTTCATTAAATACATTAAAATCAGTTCAAATTTATAGGTATTGTCTATATTAACCAATTTTAATAACTTATTAAATATTTATATTATATACACAATATCAATACATATAGATATACAAATCCATTTCAGACATGTTCAAAGTATTGCTACAATAAATAAATTCACATGTCCAGTAGTTGATGAATTTTTTTCCCAGGGATTGGAGACAATTATATTTTTTATTTCAATTTCCATAGTAGACACTCCCCCGGATTCATGAAGCTTGCACCAGGCGCAGGCGTAGCATAGGCGGCATAATGCCAAATATGTCCACCGAGCGATTCAGGTACGAACCAGTCCCACGTGCACTACCAGCGTACGCCAGAGCTACGCAGCCCTCGGCATAGGTATGCAAATCACCCCATGCGCAGTGGCGCACCATGCTAATGAAGGCATACAGCGATTCACTAAGTGGTGCAGGCGTAGCGCAAGCCCATGGAAATGTAAACTAAAAAACACGGTTTGCATTTTCCCAAACAGAACATCGGAGTTATGGAAGCGGACCACATGCATATATTACAAAGTTAACATATGCCAATGGACAAATACACAGCCAATGTCACAAGAAAAGATGCACAACACCTAAAAAACAACATTTAATGTCATGTCCACAGTAACGCACAGTACAACTGCAGGGCATGTGTGTGCAAATAGGAATACAAAGGAAATATATAAAAATGGAAGAAAATCGCAATGAAAGACAAATTAGGATTGCACCATAATATGCAATGGTAGGCATGGCACACCACAAGCAAGGTGCAAGGGTTGCCAGGGGCCCGCGACAGTGTTCAGCACTGTAACTATGAATTAGTAGTCAATGCCATGCAAATGAGGCAGGTAATACTGAATCGCAAATGTCCCGCTGGATTAAGGATGTACCTGACAGTGCAGTGCTATAACACCGAGGAGTGTATCAAAGGTGATACATGACATCAGCAGAGGGGTGTGCCACCATATCAGTAAGCACATTGGAGCAATGCAAATCTGGCCTGGCCATTGCTAAGCAAAGCTGAAGGACAGGGGTGGGGAGGAGGGTATAGAAGCGTTCAGCTGAGAGCACACATGGTGCCCGAAAGTGCATGTGTACAGGGATGAACTCATGCCCGAAACCCGGTACCGGATGCATGCACCGCGAACAATAGCACAAACAGGAAGGTCAGGGGAAGAAAAGAAGGAAATGCCGAAGCAGGGTAATTGGCGTACTAATGAGCAATTAACATCAATCAACACATGGTGGTCAATCGACGGCAGTAGACAAGCCTGCATGCAGAAACCTGCAAAACAGGATAGGGGAGGCATAGGATTGCAAAGAAAGGTGTGGAGGACCTGGAATACAAAGATAGGAGAACTGTCATAGCAGAGCAAAGCAGACCCACAGCAGATCGGCAATAGCACACATTACACAAGGTAAGCCAGGTCTAGGAAAGTACAAATGAAAGCAGGCAGCTGGATGCATGCCAGAAAATGGTAGGTGTAACATGCACAAATGTAAACAGAAGGGCAGGAGGTAATTCACAGCATCCAAATGTAATGCAACACCAAAGGCAGCACAATAGCGGTTTTGTAAATAAAACACAGAAAATACCCTGTAGCCACGATCGTACATACACACCCTATGACATCATCAGTGTTCACAGCAAAACAGTATAAAGTGTGAAAGCACCCAACACACACCTGTGTATTCCCAAACACCGCACCATAGGTGTAAACAGATGGGGAACTTTTAAAATGTACATATTGGGAGCTGCCATAGATGTGATTCATCAGCATGTGTTACAGACCGACGGTGTTGTGGAGGATGATGCCGACAACCACCGTAGGCCTCGGAGGAGGAGAAGAGTGTTCAGACCAAGGGTAACCTACCAGGGGCTACATGATCTGGAGATAGTAGAGCGTTACAGGGTGGACAGGGACATCTTACAGCAAATAGTAGAGATGTGCCAGCCACGCCTGAGAACCAGAAACAACAGAGGGGAACCCATTCCAGTGGACACAAAGGTATGTGTAAGCTTGCGAATACTAGCCACAGGTACCTTTCAAAGGCCAACTGGAGATATAATGGGGATCTCACAGGCATCGGCATCCGGGGTACTACACCAGTTCCTGGATGCCATGTTACCACATGCCAATGAGCATATACACTTCCCCCGAACTCAGGAGGAGTTGGCCAGCAATATGCGTCACTTCCACCGTGTGGCAAACTACCCGGAGGTACTGGGTGCGATAGACTGCACGCACATGCAAATTAAGTCACCACCCGGTGAGTATGGTAGGTGCTACATAAACCGCAAGGGATTCCACTCCATCAACTGCCAGGTCGTGTGCAATGCCCAGGGCATTATCATGGATGTGTGTGCTGGCAGCCCTGGAAGCTACCACGACTCCCATATCTGGCATGCCTCACAACTGTATCAGGTATTTGCCAGGGGGGACATCCCACAAGGTCACCTTGTGGGGGATGCTGGCTATGCACTGGAGCCGTGGATGATGACTCCCATCAGAAATGCACATACACCAATGCAAGAACGCCATAATGAGGCACACGCACAAACCAGAATCATCATAGAGCATGTGTTCGGGATGCTGAAATCACGGTTCCAGTGCTTGGACACATCTGGTGGAGCCTTGCAGTATTCTCCAGGCACGTGTGCCCACATCTTCATAGTATGTGCCATGCTACATAATATGATCCTGCGGAAACAGCTGCAGCAGGGTCATAATGGGGGAGGGCCTCACAGCCAACCGCAAGTGCCAAGGCCAACACAGGCACAGAGGGATCCAGACCACGGACACACTGTGCCAGCCCCAGTAGGCAGACGGAGGCATGCCCAATATGCCTACGCCTTGGCAAAGAGGGAACGTATAGCACATACCTTGACAGTGTAGGCTCCCACGGACTGACACCCCTCCCCACCTGTACACAGTAACATGGATGGCACACAAACACGACTACCTGTAAATTGTGATGTATAGGTGGCCCACTGTGGAATCCTACATAGGCAGCCCTCAAACATTGTACACGCAACAGCCATGGGAACAAGGAACTGTCAACACCTGAACAGTAGATGCGGCCATCAGCATCTGTCGGTGCTGTGTGTATAGGTTCCCAGGTACATCGGTAGGTACACGCCCGATTGTCAGAGGCAAAACACCAAACGGGGCAAACAGTGACACCTGTTGCCACAACATCGAGTAAGCAACTGTCACGTACTGGAGCAGAGGCAATCGCGGGAGCACATGTGTGTAAGCATTGTCCTACACACAGTTATCACGGATTACCCGCCGCATTACTGAGGGGCTCCACAAAATGTAATCATGGATGTAGTGTCAAGGCAGGGGATGTACCCATGACAGGCATTAGTCACCCCGGCATGCTGCATCCACGGTCGTATGAAGGTATAGCAAATTATCGGGTGTACCTAATTGTGATATACATACCCAGCGCTGGAGTACAGCCAGTAAACATCACATGGACATACCATTAACTGGATTCATCAAGTTGTAAACTAACGGAGTCTTCCATGTGAGTGTAGTGTGGAGTAACTGCTGTAGTGTACTGCACATACAAATTGACATAATTCATGTACAACCCCCAGATGTCCAAGTGGTACATGCAGTGACTGTCGTGCATGTTCACGGCCCCATGTCCCGCAAGGGATGTCACATAATCCCGACGGCACGGGTAAAGCATTCCGGATGCAGATCATCAGAATATGTGTAGCACACGTTAGCGGGAATAAGCGTTGCCCACAGCTGGTAAGCGATGTTTAAATACAACTATACGGATATGCGCGAAACAGGGCTAAGTGTCACCGACCACTGCGCAGATCACGGTCAATGATGTACAGAACAGGTGACACCAGCATTAGTCACCCCTGAACAAATAGCATCTGCTCTGAAGGGTAAAACGACCACTGCCAGGAGTAGAACAGGCAGTCATGTACACAATCACCCAACACTATTGCTAGGCAAGATGCACATATGGTAGGGTTGCCACAGTTCAAATGACCAATGTGGAACATACGCCAGATGTCAGCAGGACGACACACACCCGGCCAGGATGAAAACTAGAACGACAGTGCTTTGCATAGATAAAAAGCTTATCGTCTAGTAATGGTCGCAGGTACATGTTCCATGTCCTGTAACATGTAGGTGGGTCAGATACAGAATAAGTGTGTCATGCAACTATGGCATAAACTATAGGGAATATGTTTGTCCCAAAGTTGCAGGACATTTGCTATGTTCACAAATATTTCCCAGGACACAACTGCACAAAGAGGGATTGTCCCTCGCAAAGTGGGATGGGAGGTAATCTTAACCTATGGCAGGTGTGTAATGTGACAGGTACAGACACAAACGTGCGGAGTCCAGGAAACACAGTATACACTGACAAACACACAATGAAAGGCGTAGCGTGCCTGTCACCACCCCTGTCTGAGATATGTATATACATATATATATATATATATATATATATATATATATATATATATATATATATATATATATATATATATCTACACATATATAATACAGATAGAAAGGGCGATAGTGTGATATATGTCGATATACAAGGGGTCACTGGCATCTGCAAATATATAGATAGGTCAACGACATTCTAAATACCTTTGAGGTACAAATAAACAGGATACCGCCAACTATGGAACGTGTCACACACCGACACACGTAACCAGGAGGATGAAAGACAGAAAGAACACAGTACTGGAACAGTAGAACCACGAGCAATAGGACGATAGTAAGGACATGTAGTCACCGCTGTCTGCGGTGCGGTCCACATAGGTACCGTGTACAACTGTGGTTGTCAGTGATGTAGCCTGTGTATGTGTGTGTTGAGGGTGCCATGTGTGTTCCTGTGTGACTAAAGTGTGTGTGTGTGTCCGCATAGTGTGTCTGTAGGTGGCAACTCGAAGGTAGATGATTACGGTATGTGCGGGTATAGCTATCCGTAGGCATGCGGTAAACACCTGTCCCACATTGGGAGGGACAGCCCCCCCTGGGCAGGTGTGTCCTGACATGAAGCATTAGAAAGGGCAACTGTCCGTGAGTGTAGGACATTAGTATGTCCCACATAATATGCAATAGTTGCAGGAAATACTCATGCTTGTATGTAAGAAATGGAAATGTTACATGCAAACCGATAAGTAGTGAAGGACCAAGAACAATAGGTATGTAATGAGGATAAAAGTATGTGCTATCCTGTGTACTGACCATGGCCATATGTCAGCCTATAAACACCACTGTGTGACCCCACAAGTGTCCAACTATGGCCACATGAAAAGGTGGCAAGCCATGCGACAGAGGGTCTGACACCAACACCACTGCAATGACTGCAAATATCTGGGACAGACATACACGGGATAGCGTTCATTTACACATATCCCTGCACATATTGCCATACATCCGGAAGTATGGAAGTATCAACGGCACCTGCATACCATATAGAAACCAATTAACAATGGCCCAAAGTAAATTCCCGTAATAGAAGTCTATTAAGTGATAGCACTGTAATTAGGGAAGGGGCCCACACACATATATATGGACTACGTAGAAATGCAAGCCCCACAAAACCGTATATGCTATGTACACCCGCCTACATCCCCCACACTGTAAACAATAGCAATACAGACCGTAACCACAGCCCAAACATCTAGTTAGTCAATTACATCTGCTGAACCGTTAGCATACCTTGTGAGAAACATTTAAAGGCGCCATGCAAAATTGTATCCGTCGTATAACGGAACAAACGGCGATGTTACAGGTGTTTGCAATAGTCCTTTATCAGACAGGTGGGATGACAGGTACAGTCACAGGTAGAACCACATACTCAAGCCGTCACACACAATCCACGGGGGACATGACCCCAAAATAGACTTGGCTCTACACAAAGCAGTTGCAATTACACACAACAAAACACAATACAGGCCATCTCCCCGAAGGCAGGGCAAATGGCCAACGCCCAGGTGGAGAATTCAATTATACCCCACTGCTGCCATGTAATTGGTGAATGGAGTAGCTGCACAGCTGAAGTGCACGTAATTAGTCACACCGGACCACCAACTGGCGGCAGTAAACCACATGTTGCAGGTATAGACGTATATAAGGATGACTTGCCAGATATGCAAACTGTATGCTCATACCGTATAACAGTTGAAAGAGTGATACAGAAGAGCAAGATAGAGATGAAACACCACAACGATATCAAGGTATGTATACCACTAACTGTATGTATAGTATGTTCTGTATTACGTAATGTCAGTGTATGCATAGCCTGGTTTGCAGTAATTAACAGTGTCCACCATGCATAAAGTGGGGAATGGTATTTATGTAGTGATGTCTCGCTGATCGTACTAATGCTTGTAGAAGATGTGCGTCCAGCAGTGAGCCACACGGTAAACAGCACAAACACCACAAGGGATGCAACATGACGGCGTTAAACAGAACAATGTCATACGACCCACCGTCAGTGGCAGGGTATGTCCAATAAGTATGTGCCATAGCAGTGGATAGTATATGTAGATATACTGTAACAGTACGCATGTGTATGGGCATATAACATCAATGACATGTCTAAGGTGGACCCTCTGTGCAAGTAATGGTTGAATTATGGGATACCATGTAAAACATGTGTAATGTATAGTACAGTAGATTGATACATCAGATATGTTACACAGGAGAACAGGCATATGATGCATAACAAAGGTATCATATAGTGATGTGAGTAGTATGTAACTAAGATATGTATAAACAGTTATGATGAAATAACTATGTAATCCACTCTGTGCATTTGCAAAGGACGCAAACATTACTCCCATACTAGAATAGCAGAAGAGATGTGACAGACAAACATGAACATGATTGGCGTGTACAATAACAGTATACATATGGCCCGTAGTCACGGGACATTGTAATAGCATGACAGCCAATCTAACTGGAAGGGCTATACCAGTAACCATGCACAAAGGACATGTAATAGCTGCACAGGTTCATAGTGGGGTATCATGCAGTCTGGCAAGTCAATGTGTAACAACAACTACAGTGTGCACACCAGTGGCACCTCTCCAGGGTAGTGTCCTGTGAACAGAAGAGCCATGTGTAACCTGCATCACTGCACAGTACAGCCACTGCAGTGATCCCTGGCGTACATGTGTCCACCATCCAGCAAGCGAGGTATCACATGAACACTGCTACTGACTGTCCATGCATGATGTACATAGGAATCATGTCCCAAAGCATGGTGAGTGTCCGGTCTGGAAATGCAACTCCCAAGCACATGCCACACACAGTTGCGTGTGTGCACATATCCATGAGCATTATTGTCATAGTGGCTATTGTGTATGTCATGTATGCGGAGTATAACCATAAACATATTTGCAGACATCACCCCTGAGTATGTAATCTGCAAATGTGTACAGACTGTACATAAGCTGCATACATTAACAGTTGTAGCTCAATAAACATCATGGCGTTTTAATGTTGGGTTATGTAAAGCTGTTGTGTAAGGTACACCCTATGCTGGGTGTTGTACCCATGGATGTGTGTATACATCCGGTGTTCAGAGGTAAAATGGGTGCCTATGTACCAGCTACACACCCAGTACAGACATGTGTGAACACGTAGAAGGATATCCATGCCACAGTGGCAATGTGGTAATCACAGGAGTGTGTGCGACATACATGTGTCTTACAAACATGTACAATGCAACATGTATGTAGGGGACTAACACCTATGTGATAACCAGTGGGAGGATGGTGTACTCCAAAGGTGATGTTCACACCAAGTGTCATGCAGGTAGAGGCCATGATGTTCATATCGGTATCTGTCACAGTGACACCCATATGGATGGGGTCTGTATCAGCTAATGGAGCAACAACTGCGCTGGGTATGCAGGGGTCTGTAAAGCTAGGCAGGGAAGTCCACTCAGTGGTAGTCTGTACCTCAGGGAAGCATATACCGAACATGAGGGCCCCATGACTGAGGACTGTGGTAAGCCAAGTGTAACTGGATTGCAGTATGTGATATGGTATGCCACCCTCAGTGTGTGTGTGTCCCATCCATTAGCCACATTGCCTAACATCCGGAGACAAATGTTGTGATGTGCAGGTGGATGTGTATGTAGTCAATACCAGAATGGAGAATGGTGCTGAATGGCAGCGAGAGGACAATGCAGGCTGTGTGGACACCTGTGTCATAATCAACTACTCTGGCGACTGTAGGAAAGGTGTTCAACAGGTGTAGGAGGCATGCTGTGGCCCCAACAAGACCAACCCAGCTGGCATCAAAGGACTGGAGCACAACAAAGACTCGACGAATGATGTCCATGATGATGTGCCCTATAGCCATGCATAACAGTCCAGTGAGGTGTGTAGGGCAATAGTCCCAGTCGTGCAGTGTGGCGCCACCTGTGAGGAATGTTACTGTCGCTGTGTGCCAGTCAGAGGCCACAATGTCTGATACAAAGCTATTACTGAATATGGTGTCCCAGTGGGGAGACATGCTGTTCAGAGTTCTGTGGACATCACAGCCTGGGATATTGCAGGGTGATGAAACCCGGTATGTAACTGGGTGAAAGCGCTAAGGTTGTTTTGTTGGAATATTTATTGGAATAAACAGAAATTATTTTATTATTTATAAGAGTGGTGTGGTGAACTGCAGTGTTTTCAACAGCCTGTTTACCAGTTTGTCATTGTTCGTTTTTGGATTTAAGGGTGACAAGGGGCCTGTGTCCTAGGACATATAGAGTGCAGGTCAGTACTGTGTAGGTGTGACTGCAGGTACACATAATGTACCTGCAGGAATGTGGCCCTGCAGGGAGTGAGAGGGTGTAATGTTAGCAATGAAGCCATCAGACAGCATGTTGCCAACATCACCTGTTACTGTCATGTTCCAGAGTGACAGTTGTATGTGTGAGCAGATGTGGGTATTGCATACGACTACCGACATACCACCATAATGCCTTGTGGTACATCTCGGAATGTGTCGCAGTAATGTGTACGTAGCTAGTTATGGTGTATGTGATGTGGGATCCTGTGGCCCTACCGAGGTTGACCAGTGAGTCACCCTGCTCATGGGAATGTACACCACTGTGTAACAGCCCCCACCTGTTGTTGTAAAGTATGTCCATTGGACTGCACCCCCAGAGTGTCGTCTGTATTCTGGTGTGTACCAGCATGGCTCTGTGTGGAATAGCATGAACCACATTGTCGTGTACGTGCTATTGAAGTGCACTGAGGTATGTCTCAGCATTTGCATGTGCATTGTCCACCCGCACGTGTGTCACGACAATAACTACCGCTGTCATACGACATCTGTAGTTGGTGTTGTAGTACTCATCTATTGTGTATGCCATGAAGTGTGTGGTGCCGGTATGTGGCTAACAAGGGTGGGTAGCAGATGTTCGGATTCCACCAATGAGGGGATAACCGCAGGTGTGGAACAGCAGTCACATGTTGGTAGTGTCCATGTCAAGGATACTGTTGGTCTTGGAGGTGGTGTATGGGTCGAACCAGCTGAGCAGAGGTTATGACTCACGCACAGTGTATGCCTAATGTGTCAGTACATGTGCGGCTATCACAGTTAAGTGTGGGTTACTGTCAGTCTCACATTAGTAGCAGCAGTAGTTCCGGACACAGTTATATGCACGTGGAGCACCTGTGATGCATTGTGCGAAGTAACCAGCCGGGATGTGTGTACAACATAGTGGAATATGGGGACACCTCAGCTGTGGGTGTGCCAGTCCAGGTACATGCCTGAGAGGTACTGTCTGTCTATACCCAGTCATTGCAGGTGTGCTCCGCAGAGCCAAGAGGCAGGTCCCAGTCACTGCAGAGATATTGCAGTGGTGCAGTATCAGGTGTGCCTTGCCTGCGTGCGTCACAGAGGATGATGTCAAGCATTGTGTGACATGACTACATGCTTCGCTATCCAGTTCCCGTTTTGGTGGTGACTGTTAATGGGCACTGTGCAAGACAGGCAGTATAAAAGCAGCAAGAGTCCAACATGTGATCTGTACTCACAGGACTAACAGGTGCAGGTCAACTGTGCCACAGCATAGTTGTTTGGCTGGGTCTGTCAAAGTGGATGTATACTAGATGCCTGTGGAATGACAGCAGAAGCATGGACAACTGTTGGGAGTGACACAGTCATTCGTAGTACAGTGGTAACAGGTCCGGATGACCGCAAAATGCTTCCCAGGGCGTGGACCACACCATCAGGGCGACAACACTGGTGGGCTATTGCATGTCCCTGCACACGTAGTCTGTGCCCTGAGTGACAACTTCAGTCACACAAACATGGAAGGGGAGTCACATCATACCTGCTGACTTGTGGCATGTGTGCATAGGTTATGTTGCAGAACCAGTTACTGGACAGCAGGATGTAAGTGACTGTCGCCTTGTGTAGCCTGCTGAGTGGAACAGCAGTGTGACTGCCGACAGTCACCTAAGACAGGTGTGTTGTGTATGTTATGACACCCTATTGGCTGTATGTGATGGGCACACGTGTCTGTGGGCTATAGGTTGGTGTGGTTGTGTTTGGCGATGTGGGCTGTCGTCGGTGCCCACACAGAGTATGGAGGGGTACTGTACAGGGTGTCTCCGTATGTATGGCCTGTGGTGGGGATCATGTGGGACCATGTGATGTGTGGGGTGCATTGCCAATGTTGCACAACCCCACATGACTGTCAGATGCAGTCAGGGTTGGTGACAGTATAACCCCCAGCAGGGCTGCATATGTGCATCCCCCACAGGCTGTACTGTTGTATGTTGGGAGGTGTGCATTGACTGTGGACATGAGAATAGCTCTATTGCCACATGTACAACATAGTCATCATAGTGACAGGCAATAACACTGGTACGTGCCAGTTGGATATGCCTGTATATAAGTGGTACATGGCAGGTGGACAGGCCATAGAAACCACCATGTCTCACGAGGTATGTGAGTGATGTGTGTACGACAGCTGTTGTACAGTTATCAAGATGGAAATGTATGGACAGACAGTGTACCTGTGAGGACTGGTGTGAAATGGGTGCTAAACTAAGCAGTAGCTCATAATGTGCCAAGAAGCTCTGAACAAGTGCTGAGCATGCCCATACATTACAGATAGGGTGTTGTATACTATCAACCCACAAGTGTTGACAACAGTTATGATTGGTGGCACTGCATCAGAACACTGCCGGGTATGGTCTGCAGGTCCATGAACCATTATCAATGTAGATGTTAGCAGTACAGATGTACAAGACAGTATGGATGTTTGGCTACAGATGCCTGTGTATGTCACAGGAGTGTTCTACTAGTGGCCTGTTGACAGACTCACAACTACCAAAGGTTCTACAGTGACATGTGTATATCACACGGTGTCAGCTACAGTAAACCAGGGTTAATGTGTTGTACCCCACCCACATTGTAGCCCATACCACACAGACAAATGTCAGCCATCTGTGTATGTGATGATGTGAATGGCCATGACCAATGGGCAATTGTTGTCACAGTGTTGTGAACAACATACAGAATGTGCTCTGTGTGTGATGTGTGTGACATATGTGCACATTCTGATGGATGATATCAGCAATGACACCACTAGGGGAATACCCCCGTACCCATTAAGAAACACCTAGGCTGTGGTCAACAGTATGGACACTGTGTTAGGGATGGTGTAGTGTAGTACACCTCCCTGAGCTGGAGACATCTCCCTGGCCCTTTAGGTAGTCATTCGAGGTACCCATGACATGACAGGGTGGTATCCATGAGCACGAAGATCATTGGACAGGCATACACAGCAACCGTGTGACCAATATTGTAATACAGATCACCCTCCAGGGGTAGGGCCCATGCGTGAATGGCCGATACCAGCCTCCAGAATACTCACCTCCAGTATGCAGCATGCAATCCACCTTGCATACAGACATATGCCACACTATGCTGTTAGACATGCTACATGTCCATAGCCTGATCTGAAAGACATACGTCATGGACAACCACCGTCCTATGACTAGGATGGCCACATACTGGACAGATCCCTGTGCCATACCTGTGACATACTCCTGCCATACCATGCAGCCCTGTCCACATAGCTGCACATATCATCCCTGCCATACATGGTGTGATGGCCGTATGGTAAATGTAGTATCATCTATCTGGATCAGTAATGTGTCACTGATGCCCCTCGTGGTGGCGTAATGGGTGTCAGATACAGCTAGGAAACCCAGCCCGTACATGGAACCATGATCCCTAGCCTGCCATACACTGGGGACAGTAAACTCCTAGCCATACCTTGAAGTGCACTGAGGTATGTCTCAGCATTTGCATGTGCATTGTCCACCCGCATCGCGTGTCACGACAATAACTACCACCGCTGTCATACGACATCTGTAGTTGGTGTTGTAGTACTCATCTATTGTGTATGCCGTGAAGTGTGTGGTGCCGGTATGTGGCTAACAAGGGTGGGTAGCAGATGTTCTGATTCCACCAATGAGGGATAACCGCAGGTGTGGAACAGCAGTCACATGTTGGTAAAGTCCATGTCAAGGATACTCGTTGGTCTTGGAGGTGGTGTATGGGTCGAACCAGCTGAGCAGAGGTTATGACTCCACGCATGTGTATGCCTAATGTGTCAGTACATGTCGCGGCTATCACAGTTAAGTGTGGGTTACTGTCAGTCTCACATTAGTAGGCAGGCAGCAGTAGCCCGGACATGCCATATGCACGGGAGCACCTGTGATGCATTGTGCTGCAACTGTAGCCGATGTGTACAACATAGTGGAATATGGGACACCCTCGAAGCTGTGGGTGCAGTCCAGGTACATGCCTGAGAGGTACCGTCTGTCTATACCCAGTCATTGCAGGAATGTCTCCAGGAGCCAAGAGGCAGGTCCCAGTCACTGCAGAGATATTGCAGTGGTGCAGCATCAGGTGTGCCTTGCCTGCGCACGTCACAGAGGATGATGTCAAGCATTGTGTGACATGACTACATGCCGCTTTCAGCTATCCAGTTCCCGCTTCTGGTGGTGACTGTTAATGGGCACTGTGCAAGACAGGCAGTATAAAAGCAGCAAGAGTCCAACATGTGATCTGTACTCACAGGACTAACAGGTGCAGGTCAAGTGTGCCACAGCATAGTTGTTTGGCTGGGTCTGTCAAAGTGGATGTATACTAGATGCCTGTGGAATGACAGCAGAAGCATGGACAACTGTTGGGAGTGACACAGTCATTCGTAGTACAGTGGTAACAGGTCCGATGACCGCAAAATGCTTCCCAGGGCGTGGACCACACCATCAGGGCGACAACACTGGTGGGCTATTGCATGTCCCTGCACACGTAGTCTGTGCCCTGAGTGACAACTTCAGTCACACAAACATGGAAGGGGAGTCACATCATACCTGCTGACTTGTGGCATGTGTGCATAGGTTATGTTGCAGAACCAGTTACTGGACAGCAGGATGTAAGTGACTGTCGCTTGTAGCCTGCTGAGTGGAACAGCAGTGTGACTGCCGACAGTCACCCAAGACAGGTGTGTTGTGTATGTTATGACACCCTATTGGCTGTATGTGATGGGCACACGGTCTGTGGGCTATAGGTTGGTGTGGTTGTGTTTGGCGATGTGGGCTGTCGCCGCAGCCCACACAGAGTATGGAGGGGTACTGTACAGGGTGCCGTGATGTATGGCCTGTGGTGGGGACTATGTGGGACCATGATGTGTGGGTGCATTGCCAATGTTGCACAACCCCACATGACTGCCGATGCAGTCAGGGTTGGTGACAGTATAACTCTCAGCAGGGCTGCATATGTGCATCCCACAGACTGTACTGTTGTATGTTGGGAGGTGTGCATTGACTGTGGACATGAGAATAGCTCTATTGCCACATGTACAACATAGTCATCATAGTGACAGGCAATAACACTGGTAAAGCCAGTTGATATGCCTGTATATAAGTGGTACATGGCAGGTGGACAGGCCATAGAAAACCACCATGTCTCACGAGGTATGTGAGTGATGTGTGTAATGGACAGCTGTTGTACAGTTATCAAGATGGAAATGTATGGACAGACAGTGTACCTGTGAGGACTGGTGTGAAATGGGTGCTAAACTAAGCAGTAGCTCATAATGTGCCAAGAAGCTCTGAACAAGTGCTGAGCATGCCCATACATTACAGATAGGGTGTTGTATACTATCAACCCACAAGTGTTGACAACAGTTATGATTGGTGGCACTGCATCAGAACACTGCCGGGTATGGTCTGCAGGTCCATGAACCATTATCAATGTAGATGTTAGCAGTACAGATGTACAAGACAGTATGGATGTTTCATTACAGATGCCTGTGTATGTCACAGGAGTGTTCTACTAGTGGCCTGTTGACAGACTCACAACTACCAAAGGTTCTACAGTGACATGTGTATATCACACGGTGTCAGCTACAGTAAACCAGGGTTAATGTGTTGTACCCCACCCACATTGTAGCCCATACCACACAGACAAATGTCAGCCATCTGTGTATGTGATGATGTGAATGGCCATGACCAATGGGCAATTGTTGTCACAGTGTTGTGAACAAACATACAGAATGTGCTCTGTGTGTGATGTGTGACATATGTGCACATTCTGATGGATGATATCAGCAATGACACCACTAGGGAATACCCCCGCACTCCATTAAGAAACACCTAGGCTGTGGTCAACAGTATGGACACTGTGTTAGGGATGGTGTAGTGTGAGTACACCTCCCTGAGCTGGAGACATCTCCCTGGCCCTTTAGGTAGTCATTCGAGGTACCCATGACATGACAGGGTGGTATCCATGAGCACGAAGATCATTGGACAGGCATACACAGCACCGGTGACCAATATTGTAATACAGATCACCCTCCAGGGTAGGCCCATGCGGATGGCCGATACCAGCCTCCAGAATACTCACCTCCAGTATGCAGCATGCAATCCACCTTGCATACAGACATATGCCACACTATGCTGTTAGACATGCTACATGTCCATAGCCTGATCTGAAAGACATACGTCATGGACAACCACCGTCCTATGACTAGGATGGCCACATGCTGGACAGATCCCTGTGCCATACCTGTGACATACTCCTGCCATACCATGCAGCCCTGTCCACATAGCTGCACATATCATCCCTGCCATACATGGTGTGATGGCCGTATGGTAAATGTAGTATCATCTATCTGGATCAGTAATGTGTCACTAATGCCCCTCGTGGTGGTGTAATGGGTGTCAGATACAGCTAGGAAACCCAGCCTGTATATGCTATAGCCGATAACCTTACCTGCGAATGACGTCCGACTAGCCATTGTCCCAAGTCTATCACATGTGCAACACAGGTGATCCGTGGCAGGATGTTGAACAGCTGTGCAGTGTAGATGTCTATGGAAAAACAGATTCATGTACAGGCTTCCATGCGTACTTGGTGCATTGTCACTGCCCAAGTCCAGTAAGGCTGTGTCTGTGTTGATATGTGACATATCCACAGCATCTAGGTCAACAGCATTACCGTGGATACATCAGGCATGGGTAGATAGGTAAGAACACCAGTGCATGCAAACAGACATGTCCACATGGAGACTGATGTCACATGCAGTAGGAACACTAATGAGGTGACACATATATGTGGGGATGATATCCAATGCATACTGGGTGTTACATGTGTGGGACACATACATGCCAGTCATGTTAATGTCATGTTGATTTGCAAAGATAACTGTGCAAATGTACTAGAATGTATGCGCAGCAGTATCACTGTACATGTCTGTAAATGTGACCTGTCACCTTCATCATGTCTTACAGATAATGCCGCATACACGGCTACCAGCATATAGCCGACAGGAGGATGATGTCGTAATACCATACCTCCATGAGAACTACGAGGTGTTATTTAGCCACGTGCCACAGCATGCACAGCAGCGGGATGACCTGTGGCAGGATCTTTGCAGGTGGGTCAACAAAGTGGGCGGCCACAGCCGCACCTACCAGCAGGTGCGCAGACACTGCACGGACCTCATATGTCATGGAAAACAGCGTGCCACTGCAATCACCAGGGAACAAGGTGGTAAAGGTGGTGGGCCACCAACCCAGCCTCCACTCACACACACAGAGGAGCTACTGGCCAGTCTGGGAACACCCTCGGAACAGCCCCCACAAACAGTAGCTGCCATCGTGGAGGTGGGTGTCTCCCAACCAATGAGCCTGGAGTTGCCTGGTAAGTCAGTACTGAACATATGGCCAGTATATCCCATGTACGTGCATGTGTCAGTGTACATCATGTAATGTAACAACATATGCAAGGTATGTGGACACACATGTTTTATGCTACCCTGTGTATGCACCATACCTCTGACCTGTACGGGTATTTGCAGGATGTCCAGATGTCTGCCTCATATTGTCGGTGTGTTCCCCTTAATATCTGTCCCTTTCTGTCAAATAGCTGAGGAATGGAGTCATTAAATGATGACATACAGTTGTGTTTACGACTGCACATTCTGTTGCAAACCCATATGCATGCAAACCTATTGGTCTATCAAATATCCAGATTAGTAAGAGCAATATGTCATAGTCGTCCCTATATGTCCCCCATCATAGTAGGCTTTGTCCACATTTATTGTTCTAAGAGGTTGAGAGGTATGGTATGCACACATGCGCTGACTATATGCTATTGTACAGGCAAATGTGTTAACCTGCACTGTGCACCCTGTGGCTGTCATACAGTCATGGATAATGTTCATACTGCTGTGTCACCCTATACAGGTACCTCTGGCATGCCGCACAGACAAGAGTCCATTGCAGGTGAGTCTATCATCAGTATCAGGCATGTCAAAGCATAGATCTATTCACCATGTGGCCAGTTAATACATGGGTATACAGGTCGCATCACCCATCATCCACACAGGCCACCCATGTGCAATATATACAACTGAAATGATACACAGACATGAAACTACATTATTTGTCATTGCTACATGTGTGTCCAGCTGTGCATACAACGGTGGAGGTGTTCTACAATGGAGGCATATGTACTATACAGTGGAACAACATGTGTGGTACACAAACCAGTACCGCACAGTGAGCAGTGATATGGGCAGACCACAGGCATCACCATTGTGTTATATGCCCCTGCAATGGTTTCACACATTGTGATGTTCCATCTGACATGTCTGAGACACATAGCGTTTTGGTTGCAATATTGACACAATTTCCCATAACCCATACCCCACATACCATACATACACCTGTTGCCTGCATAGCCCTGTGGATGGTGACATAACCAACATCTATGGGTTTATGTCATATGGGACATGTGTGATAGACGGCCATCACATACATGACCAACACATGTGCACACATGGCCATGGGGGATGGCCAGAGACACATAGCCACACAGAAGACGGGATGTGGATACACCCTGTCCCACTTTGTCCACACATGGTCCAAGTACAGCCATACTAGACCAATTGTACAGGTGATGTGGTACGCTGCACATCATAAATGCCTGTGCACAGCTAGTGGAGGTGTCAGTGACATGTACCTCATAAGATCTGTTGAACATGATGTCTGTGTCATAGCATGATGGTAGTCACCTTCACAGATTCCACTGACAGTGACACCAGGCCACAGAAACTGTACTTTTCCCCCCTGCCGTAGGACATCACTGTTAGCTGTGCACCATGTGTGTGTGGTACATCAATGTCATGTGTGAAATGGTGACGTGACAGGTCCGCTATGTGTGGACATGGTTGCCAGGCAGCTAACACTCTGTAGATACCGTGCAAGGGTGTCATCTGTATGTCCTCCAGTGACCTGTCACATGACACAGCATGGTTGGGTGTGTATACACCTCAGCATCGTAGGTCACAATCCACAGGTATGTCATGGGTATGCATGCAGTTCTGGATATGCAATGTGTACATAACATGCACTGTTTAGCAATATAGATGCCTCATGATGCCATGCAATGGCACAGTGTCAGTACATCACACTGTACAGCAATGTAGATAGCCCAGTCCCCTACCATGCCCATGCACATTTGCTCAACATGCATTCTATCTGTAGGGCATATGGACAACACCGCAATGTGATACCCAGTACGATGCTGTACATGTGTCACGACACCATTGTGTCAGGCATGCATGCATGTTAATGAACATGTCAGCAGAGTACATGTCAAGGTCACGTCAGCCATGTGTACTGTTATCCTGTTCTGGTCCACATGGTGTATCACGGGGATGCATGCATACTACCATGATCATGTGAATTGCATGGATAATGATATGACACCTGCCTGCTGTAGTGTGCATTCCAGGGGGTATGCTTACAAACACTATTGATGTCTGAGCTGCATGCCATCTGTCATCTCACATGCATGGTGTGTCAGTGTGTGTGTCGGTGTGTCATTGTGTGTGTCAGTGTGTCAGTGTGTGTGTCAGTGTGTGTCAGTGTGTCAGTGTGTGTGTGTCAGTGTGTCAGTGTGTGTGTCAGTGTGTGTCAGTGTGTGTGTCAGTGTGTGTCAGTGTGTGTGTCAGTGTGTGTGTCAGTGTGTGTCAGTGTGTCAGTGTGTGTGTCAGTGTGTCAGTGTGTGTGTGTCAGTGTGTGTGTGTGTCTATTGTAATGTAGAGTATTTCTTTGCATTCACAGGTGATGTAGGTGCGTTACCCTCCTGCGGCCCATCTGATAGTGTCCCCACAGATGCTAGCAGTGATGAACATATGCATGAGGTACAGGCAGGGATGTCAGGGGCAGAATCTGTGCCAACGGTTGCCATCCCAGCTATGTCCCCCTCTTCCCTGCACACAGTTCAGCTGCCAACACATACCGCATCTACAGTGGCCATAGAGGAAGGACAGTTAGCATTTGTTAGCGTTGAACAGGAAAGTGTGGTGGCTACAGAAGGTGTGTCTCCACACCATGGTGGCATTATACTGACTGCAGATGTGCCACACAGGCATGTGGCTGGTGCTGCTCATAGGAGTACCTCTGGCAGACATGCACCTGCAGGACATAGCATGTTCCAGACTGTAATGGTGGCACAGGCATGTGCCGTACGGCAGAACAGAGAAGGGCAGAGGCTGCAGAGGGCTGCTATCAGTACCCTAAACAACAACATCCAGGCATTGGCAGGTGCTCAACAGCAGCTTGCTGATGTTCTGGACAGGCGATTGGGTGACATGGTCAGAATCCTCGACCATGGCATGGCAATCCGTGAGCGTGAGCTGTCTGTGCTGGAACATCTGGTAGGGTTGAGGCATAGGACACATGGAGGAAGGCCAGCTACACCACCTAGTGCAGGTCAACGTGAGCGTGCCACCTCACATGGCCGCTCCCATAGTGCCGGTAGCAGTAGCAGTGCAGCTGGTGCTGCGATGTCCACACCAGGTCACAGCAGACCACGTGGACGTGGCCCTGGACGTTCCCGGTGGGGACACGGTTCCAGTGGCCATGTGTCGTCGGACAGTAGCCATTCTGTACCTCTGCCTCGTAGTGCCCGTGCAACCCCTGGCAGGCACAGGACACATGGCCATGTTCGGTCACAGTGAGCTGTACAACCTGGTCTGTACAATCTGGAGCTGTCCATAATACCCTTGTGTAGGCCTCACAAATGACAGAACTGTGTGAACACATACACGCACACAGCAAACACAACTGTAGGGCTCCGCAACACCCACATGCATACAGAACAGACATGTCCATTCAAATCACTGACCCTTACCCGCACACATGATGTCATCCATTGGAGCAGCCTATGCCCCTGGCAAACAGTATCACCCTGTGCATATGATGAAGCCTGTGCCGCATCCCTGTCATCCACACCATCGATGCAGGGATATGCTCATATGGCCTGATGCACAGGGTGAACAGAATAGTGAGAGGTGTATCTAACATTACTTGTGTATGCATATTGCGGGATGTGTATGTTGTATTGGTTGTGTGTGAATACTGAGATGTGAGAGGTGTATCTAACATTACTTGTGTATGCATATTGAGGGATGTGTATGTTGCATTGGATGTGTGTGAATACTGAGAGATGTGTATGTGACATCAGTGGTGTACTGTCAACATGCACCAGTCATACCATGTAGTCCAGGTGCAGCATGCATTGTGATATGTTCACAGTATGTGTCTCGGTTACAACAGTAACAGCATGTTGGTAATGCCCTGGTTCCCTCCTATGGTGTACTGTCATGTGCCTACAGGTAGCAGTGTTTGCAGTCCCCCATGTGTAACTGTAGAGTGCTCACAGGCACGTATGGCAATATCAGCATGCTAAACGTACCCTCAACCTGACTGTTGGACAGTCGAACATGACACAGATGTCCGAACATGACACAGATGTCCGCACATATACTGCACCTGAAGCATGTGGTCAGTTGAACAGGCTACAGCAGACAGAGATGTGACATACATACCGGGAAACATTACAGGTATGTTGACATGGTGCAGGGGTTGTACACAGCGGTCGGGCCAATGATGACGTTAGAGGCCACCTAATAGCATGAGGCCACACTATGTAGCAGTACTACCCTGTCACAGTACAGGAACATGGCCACATTCACGGGGTCTACAGCACTATAACACACCACATAGTGTTCATGTGTGGACCCTTGCCTATGTGGTCATCACCCTCTCAGTACTTTGCACCCACACAACGTGGCACAGAGAAGGGACATGCACAGGTAGCCAGTATGGCTGGGACTGATGGCATCAACAGGGTAGTAGACTGCATCACCATGAGGGGTTAGTGATCTTGTTTCCACAGTATGGTAGCATACACCCTCACACCAAGCACCAGACAGCCATACATACATACATACATACACACACGCACTGTGGTGACCAGATATGTGTGTACGGATAGCCGATGTGTGTGATGCACCACACCTGCCAACCTCATGCTTTCCACACTGCAGTATGTACAGATCTCTACAACAGTGTACAGGGATGTGTTACATCTGGGACATAGTCCCCACCATATGTGGCATGTGCAGTCACACAAGTGGACACACATGGCAGTGCTGGGAATGATACACCTGCCATATGATGATCCGTTTGATAGACATGCAGCGGTACTGTCCGTAGTATGTGTACCAATACTATGTCTGGCAATTGTGTGGCTATGTGCACATGGGAGGATGTCAGTGATACAGGTGTCATGTGACATACAGTTGGTTACACCTGACCGCTGTGCATGCATTAAGTCATCACCATCAAGTAACAGTGACATAGCGTACTGTTTGCACATGACATGGTAGGGTGGCATATGACACACCTGTGAGTCATCCCCGGCACACATACATCTACACAGGTGGATCACCACTTTATGTACACAGATCCTGCCATACGTGATGTACAACCAACTGTACTGCCTGTATGTCACCATATACAGGTGTCAATGATGGAGCTGCATTGCGACTGCATTTTGTAGTTAGGCACAGCTGTGTTACGGACATCGGCCACTGCACATGCATGGTTGCTGCATGCACAGTACAGATTGTACATATGCGTTGGTCCTACATGTGTCTCCTGTAGCCATGTTTGTATGCATTGTTATTGGTGGACATGTGTGTTGACATATATGACACATGGACTGTGGTATGATATCACGGGTGTCATGGGTGACTACTACAGGGGAATGTGTCCTTGGTCAACATTGCTACCTCCTGTACTGTGAGCATTCAACAGACATGGACCCACCTTCCATTTGCATGTGTATGATTGCTTAGGCCACTGTTCTGCACGGGGGACAGCAAAGGCTTAGCTATGTACATATGTGTTGTGTGTGTGGTCCATGCACACATCCATTACAATCACATGTTTGACATATCCAAACATGTGTGTTCGTTGGTGTACAGCAACACTCATCTGTCACAGCTGTGTAAGACCCGGGGCCCCTGGTATGTCTTGACCTGACCTGGTCATGTATAGTGGTATACTTGCAATGCATAACACCTGCTGGAACCCTGTCAGTACATGTGTACCCTGCACAGTTGCTGTAGACCTCTGTACAGTCCACTGATCATGTGTCCCACGGTGTTGTGGTAATATATGGCTGTGTACTGCTGCAGCAATGACATGGTGATGTCTCAAGGGCTACAGTGTAGACTGCGGTGTGTACGTCTGGGATCTGCACCTGTGACAGCTGTGATGGCAGCTGAGTGTGTACTGGTCACTGCATGTGTGTGACCGCTCTGTGTGTGGGGACAGTTTTACCTTACTGTGCCCTTCCATGTCTAGACTCCGTCTGCATGCAAGACGGCCCTTTGCAACTGCTGTGTGTGAGCATGCCCAGTACACTGTTGTGTAGATGGACACACATGACAGTCCCAACTGAGCCTTGCGAGTTGAGACTTTGTCCACATGCAAGACGGCCCTTTGCACATGCTAAGTGTGAGCATGCCCAGTACGCTGTTGTGTAGATGGACACACATGACAGACCCCAACTGAGCCCTTTGCGAAGTTGTGACTCCGCCTGCATACAAGACGCCCTTTGCAACTGCTAAGTGTGTGAGCATGCCCAGTATGCCGCTGTGTAGATCGACACACAGTACAGTCCGAACGGACGGTATTACTAAGCGTGGCCATGCCCAGTGACACCTTGTGTCGGTGATGTCCCTCTGTGCATGGCCGCTGACATCCTGTATAGCCATGGTGGCCATCCAGGCAACAGATGTCCATTTTCAACATCACGATGGATGCCTACCGAGTACACACTGGTCAACTATCTTGAAGGGTGTACTGTCTGTGGGCGTCCGTGACTATGTCATGTTGTCGTGGTGCACCGTGAAATCTTACGCTACAAGCGATCACACCACTGCTGTGTGTTTGTCTACGGTACCATGGGACAGTAATATGCCTGTATGCTTTCAGACTGATCACTCTATACAATCCCTGTCAGCATCCTTGTCAGTGTGGATGATGACACACGCCAGAAGTATGCCTCTGGGATGGCTGTGTTTAGTAATCTCGGTAGCGCATTCCATAAATGTGTCATGCTGTAGTGTGTTAGGGTAGTTAGGTGTATGTTCGACTCCCAGCCCTGCCAACTGTGTGTGTGTGTGTGTGTGTGTGTGTGTGTGTGTGTGTGTGTGTGTGTGTGTGTGTGTGTGTGTGTGTTGGCGCATGCTCCTGTCCGCCTGGGGACTCAGGCTTGCTTTTAGATGCCTCACACCACAGCAGTTTCCTACTGATGTCTTTGCCTTTGCGGATGATGACACGCACCTAGATGTCTGCCACTGGGACTGCTGTGCTTAGTAATCTCGGTAGCACGTTCTGTAAATGTGTCATGTTACTTCTGATGATGTATTCTCCATCCATGTGCCATTTCACTGATGTATGTAGTATTGGCAGCATGTGTGTCTGTGTGTGCAGTACGTGTGTGATGTGTATAGTACACATGTATACATGCTTACAAACGCATACACGACATTACACAGGCTTCACCATTCGTACACTAGCTTACTTGTTCTTCCACACTCCACATGCTGCACATCGGCTAACACGCATGCACACATGCTTACTCGGGCTTACTGGTGCGCACGGGCACAGACACACTGTGGGCAGGTTTGCAGGTCACATTGGTGGTATCCATGGCTTACACCATCAGTCTCCTGACATTCCCTAGGATAGCTCATGACATGCCTCTTCCACTGAGTACTGACAGCACACATGTGACACTGCTCCGGTGAGGTTACAGTGTTTTATACATACACACTCATGTTGTCACCTATCTTCTACTCTAATAGTCCACTTAACCTACACTACACTGTAGAGGCTTGGCCCATATGGCATGACATGTTGTGATTCACTATCCTCAGCCTCACTTGCCTCACATTGCCTACAAATGCTTCGTTACATCTCTGACAGAGCGCTTCCACACATAAGAACCAGGATGCAGTAGCTATGTTGTTCCAGCTTGCCATTCATCTGCATGGCATACTAACATCTAACTAAACCTACATTTTGTATGTATATTATACATATGTTTTGTTTTGAAGCAGCGCCGCTCGGCACTGCACTATGCTTCCACACCAGGGATCGGGGGAGGACAACTACTGGTTTATTTATGTCCAATGGACAAAGCTGCCACTGGCCTTGGACTTGGACATTGGCATGCTTCTTCGACTGTATTCATACTGTATTTGCAGCTGTCATTGCTCATAGCAACATGCAAAATGTTAGTCGCATAACATCTGGGTACATTTCTGCACATAACTCTGCTCTTGCATGGACAGCTTACTGTTTCATGTATCGTGTAATTACATCATTTGCATAGTTTACACATACAAATGGGGTATGTTGCAAATCCCAACAATGTCCGTGCAATGTTCATGTTACGGGCGGTCTTGCACGCCCCTACGGGTGTTTGCTGAATAGCCTGGCAGTCATCTTTCCTTGCTGTACTCTCACTCAATCCATACACGCCAGAGGCTTCGTGTATCATGGCCTAGGCTTTGCTGTGTGCTATGTGTAGTTGTGGTGTATGCATGGCTGTGGGTATGTCCCACTGTCATCATTGGTAAAGGTGACGCCCTATAGGTACTTCATGTAGACTGCTGTGTCATTTGACATGTCAGCACATACCTGCTGCCAATACTGAACTTCCTACTGCAGCACTTTTCATACCTTCTGAGTTATCTTGCGGTCGATAATGCTGTTTCCTCAGACATGTATCTGTTTCTGATCATACCTATCAACCTCCTAGAGCAAAATATCTGTACAAAGTCTAACATGATGGGGGGACAAATAGGGGAAGATTATACATATTGCTCTTACAAACATAGATAGTTGACAGTATTATCGGTTTTGCATTAGTATGACCTTTCTGAGGGATTTGGGGTCATAAACTCATATGTTTATCATTATTTAATGACGTCAGTTCTCAGGTATTTGGCAGACAGGTACAGATTGTAAGAGGAACACACCACACATATGAGGCATACATCTGCACATTCGTAGAGTTGCGAGGTATGTTTCTGATACTGGAAATCAATTTTCTTACACCAATACACACAATACATGGTGCCATCGCAGGCCAATTGCCATTTCATTCCTATTGCAGGACACACCCACCCAGAGGGTTATATTCCTCACACAGGCCAACAGGTGCTTATCCACACTAATTATTCTATCATGCACCTTATGTGTACGCCGGTATTTGCGCTTTCCGTCAGTGGCAGAGCTCATGTACGAGTATGGGGGACTGGACACTGTATCAATTACACTGCATGACACCCTGAGGGACACATGTCTTTGAGTCTATTAACCTTCCACATTGAATTTCACAGGGCATACGTTGTCATTCACATTTGTGGAAATACATGCTTTTGACTTGTACATGTTTTGTCACTTGTCCTGACGTCTTTCTTCTCACCTGCCCACCTAGTCTCACTAGTTCTGTACATTTAATTAGGACGGGTTACCTTCATACATCTCACCTGTACAGATTATAGGTATACGCCCTGAGGTTTGACCCATGATTCTGTTACATTTGTCATGATAATGTGCCTTTCTGGTAGATTGCTGGCAAGGCATGACGGACTGTGCGGTTAGGTAATCATGACTGACATTTTTATTTCATGATTACTAACTCTCATAACATTCGTATTCCTGACTATGCAATTATTCTATCAACGTTCTGACTTTGTCTGGGGTATATTTAATATAGTCCCTATTTGTCTTTCGTGTACTATGCCTTATTCCAGCTGTCTTATTCTGACATTTTGGCAGGTATGGTTACCATCTTGGTCGTACGATTTCCATCCATGATAATCGCCACATGACACTGATATAGGTCCCTACGCTTCCCCAATGGTTTATGCAATATCCAGTAGATTGGCTGCACCTTTATGGAGAATATAGGCGCAGTGCTATACCCACATAGGTATATTGATCACTTCCATGGGGTGTACCTAATAAATCTGTGCCAACCAACACCTTGGCCCATTTCTGCATACCCATGATTCCCATACCTGACACCCCTCCACAGTACCCATTAGACATGTTTAATGTGAGCGATAATAAAGTGTGAGGACACTTCTGAGCACTCCCCACTCTGTGGATATCAGGTCATACGTCATACATTCTATCGACCCATGTGTTATTACCCTTGCACCTGCTACTGTTGCATGTACACCTATATCGTAGTTGCACTTGTGACTTCTTTAGCATCAATGACGGTTCGCACTTCGTACAGGATAAATTTTTGGGGTCCTGCAAAGGACACCTATATTCATGTTTAACGTGTAGAACTTGCAGGCCCTGTCACACTGGTACTTTCCGGACAATGGTTTGGAAAGCATCGGTGTATTCTCCTTTCATGCATGTCTGTCTGTCTATCCATAATAGCTATACCGTGACCTATTTATGTACATGTGTTATATGTACAGGGACATATGTTTGTTGTGTATATATCTATTCATGTATCGTGTGTGTATAGATATATATATATATGTACATATATACATATGTCTGTACATTCCTCATCTCATAATTTGCTTTGGTTTAAGTCTGTGGATATATGTGTATATATATATATATATCTCCATATCATACCTTTCAACTGTACAGATTTCCGCTGCATGTACAGCTGTTTGCCTCTTATCTTTGGTCCATTTTTCATAACCTTGTGTCTATCTGGCAAGTTAGTGGCATATCATTAAAGACTAATGTTGGTAAATAATGACAAACATTTCAGGTTACGACTTCATACCCTTCAGAGACTCCATGCTAGTGACACACCTTTTATTCTATCCACTTTCTATGTTTTTTAGGGCAATATCTGGGGATTGTCCCTATTTGTACCAGTTGTCATGGCTTTGTCCAGTTTTGTACTTTACGGGGTTAACAGGTATGAACCATGTACATAGAACATGGGGAAAACACCATTCATTTTCTATTCTGTGAGCGGATTACACACGCCAAGCAGGCTTACTTGCATATCCTTATTGTGGGTTGCATATGTTTCATAGATAATTGTGCTTATGTGAACTTTCATAATTCTGACCGTAACAGTTACATATCTGTATTCCAGTTTATGGACTGCAGCAAACACACGCTCACCTTTACATATTTAAATGTGTGTACAGCACGAACGCATTCATTACACTTTCAAGTTATATGCAGTGGGCGAGGGTCAACCGGGACTGCATTCACATTGGCCGGATGCCGAACCACTATTCTGTTGGTGTTCTCCTCATTGATATGCATACCCATAGTACTTAGCTACATCAACATACCGACACTTCACCTACGATACAGGCATCCATTCTCCTGCTGGGAAAAAGCGGTACTACATATTACACATTCACTATTGCCTACTGCTGTGGACTCCGCTGCATTGTTAATCATTCCAAGGATATGCAGAACACCAAGGCATATAGTCCAGCCACATACAGGTCTTTGATTGTCAGGGTGTTCATGTAGTGATCTGGGTTTAGGCTTGTCCACCTGGTGAATGGAACTTCCCTGGCCGAGTTCAAATGTCAGATGAAGCATATGGACAGGGATTATCTCCCTATTTTGAAGTTTTACCTGTGTTTATAGACACAGGTGTTTGGGCACCTGTCAGCAGCTTATTCTGTTGGCATTACATATTATGGGTGGGGTTGTTACAGTCCTTACTCCATGGTGAGGGGTGTTCCCATTCACATTTGACTATTACCTGCATACAGTCATACGGGGATTATTATTTTGGACATGAAGTGACTACAGGTATGCAGTTGTACATTACACAAGTGTGAAGGGTTGTTACTGTAAATATGTACGGACCATACCTCTCAACCTCTTAGAGCACCAAACCCAAGAAACCTACATGATGGGGACAATTAGGGACACATTTTAACAATTGCTCTTACAAGCTTTGAACGTTGATAGAATACTAGGTTTTGCATTAGCATGACTTTTCTGAAGGTTGTGGAGTCTTAAACTCAGGATATTTCTCATTATTTATGACGCCAATCCTCAGCTATTTACCACACTGGTGCAGATTGTCGGAGGCACACACCAACACTATGGTGAACCTGTGGTCATTCTTAAGGTTGCCTCCTTTCAAATGCCCAAAGTGGGACATGTTCTGTAGAGATGTCAGATTTTCCAGGACAAAACATACCTACAGCCATGCATAGTACAGAACTTTAACCTTTTTTGTACATATAATAGCTTATTCTAATAACATTTGAATTGCTTATGCTACTTCACATAACATATAGAAGTTTCATATATAAGATAACTGTTTTATGTGACTATTAAAGAAACTTAGGAAATAACTTTGTCCTAAACTATCAGGACATTTGCTATGTCTTGATTTTTTCACAGGACACAACTGCCTACAGAGGGACTGTTACTCGAAGTGGGACCGGTGGTGACCCTAGTCATTCTGCTAATATCCGGACAGTTGAGTGGTATGGCATGGACCTCTGTAATATGCTGTTGTGTTCTGGCACAGCAGTAGCTCAGCATTACAGACTGCAGTCGGAACGTGCTGACAGACAGTTGGGTTTCAGACTTCATACCCAGACATTAATGCCAATGTGCAAACTGTTATTCTATCAAATGTTTCTAAGAGCTATCTTTACAGATTGTCCCTTGTTTTTAGACCTTTGTCTCACTTATATTCATGGCTCTGTCCAGATATCTTGCTCACACAGGTTGACAGGTATGGTCAGTCACGACTGCACACAGTCAGTGTCCCACACACTTGATCAGGGTTGACCTGTTTATGTCAGTGTCTTTCTCACCTCATGCCATTTTCCACTTTGCAAATGTGTGCATTATATTCTCCCTTCTATCCATGTCTGGACATGTGCCACGGAAGGTATTTTTATCCTGGGTGGTAGGTTATGCATGCCCACTTAGGGCTGGACAGTGTCATGGACCTCCACTGCACGCTCTGACTTGTGTTCAGATATCTAATGGACTGGACATCATGTCATCATACCCATTCTACTATTTACACAAGTTGGTCATCCCATGAGGGATATCCTAAAAATTGGACTAGACCAAAACAAGTTACATAACGAAGATTTTTGTGGCTTCCCAAAAATGTGCAGGGGTTTTACATGCAGGGATACATGGTTTGGCAATCCTGACACTGCCTAGGGTGACAATACCTACTACATATGCGTAGGGTCACTGTGTGGTTGTTTCTGCAACAAACCAGTGGTCCATGCACACATCCATTACAATCACATGTTTGACATATCCAAACATGTGTGTTCGTTGGTGTACAGCAACACTCATCTGTCACAGCTGTGTAAGACCCGGGGCCCCTGGTATGTCTTGACCTGACCTGGTCATGTATAGTGGTATACTTGCAATGCATAACACCTGTTGGAACCCTGTCAGTACATGTGTACCCTGCACAGTTGCTGTAGACCTCTGTACAGTCCACTGATCATGTGTCCCACGGTGTTGTGGTAATATATGGCTGTGTACTGCTGCAGCAATGACATGGTGATGTCTCAAGGGCTACAGTGTAGACTGCGGTGTGTACGTCTGGGATCTGCACCTGTGACAGCTGTGATGGCAGCTGAGTGTGTACTGGTCACTGCATGTGTGTGACCGCTCTGTGTGTGGGGACAGTTTTACCTTACTGTGCCCTTCCATGTCTAGACTCCGTCTGCATGCAAGACGGCCCTTTGCAACTGCTGTGTGTTAGCATGCCCAGTACACTGTTGTGTAGATGGACACACATGACAGTCCCAACTGAGCCCTTGCGAGTTGAGACTTTGTCCACATGCAAGATGGCCCTTTGCACATGCTAAGTGTGTGAGCATGCCCAGTACGCTGTTGTGTAGATGGACACACATGACAGACCCCCAACTGAGCCCTTGCGAGTTGTGACTCCGTCTGCATACAAGACGGCCCTTTGCAACTGCTAAGTGTGTGAGCATGCCCAGTATGCCGTTGTGTAGATCGACACACAGTACAGTCCGAACGGACGTGTATTACTAAGCGTGTGGCCATGCCCAGTGACACCTTGTGTCGGTGATGTCCCTCTGTGCATGGCCGTTGACATCCTGTATAGCCATGGTGGTCATCCAGGCAACAGATGTCCATTTTCAACATCACGATGGATGCCTACTGAGTACACACTGGTCAACTATCTTGAAGGGTGTACTGTCTGTGGGGCGTCCCGTGACTATGTCATGTTGTCGTGGTGCACCGTAAATCTTACGTTGCCATGATCACACCACTGCTGTGTGTTTGTCTACGTGTACCATGGGACAGTAATATGCCTGTATGCTTTCAGACTGATCACTCTCTATACAATCCCTGTCAGCATCCTTGTCAGTGTGGATGATGACACACGCCTAGAAGTATGCCTCTGGGATGGCTGTGTTTAGTAATCTCGGTAGCGCATTCCATAAATGTGTCATGCTGTAGTGTGTTAGGGTAGTTAGATGTATGTTCGACTCCCAGCCCTGCCAACTGTGTGTGTGTGTGTGTGTGTGTGTGTGTGTGTGTGTGTGTGTGTGTGTGTGTGTGTGTGTGTGTTTGCGTGCATGCTCCTGTCCGCCTGGGGACTCAGGCTTGCTTTTAGATGCCTCACACCACAGCAGTTTCCTACTGATGTCTTTGCCTTTGCGGATGATGACACGCACCTAGATGTCTGCCACTGGGACTGCTGTGCTTAGTAATCTCGGTAGCACGTTCTGTAAATGTGTCATGTTACTTCTGATGATGTATTCTCCATCCATGTGCCATTTCACTGATGTATGTAGTATTGGCAGCATGTGTGTCTGTGTGTGCAGTATGTGTGTGATGTGTATAGTACACATGTATACATGCTTACAAACGCATACACGACATTACACAGGCTTCACCATTCGTACACTAGCTTACTTGTTCTTCCACACTCCACATGCGCACACGGGCTAACATGCATGCACACATGCTTACTCGGGCTTACTGGTGCGCACGGGCACAGACACACTGTGGGCAGGTTTGCAGGTCACATTGGTGGTATCCATGGCTTACACCGTCAGTCTCCTGACATTCCCTAGGATAGCTCATGACATGCCTCTTCCACTGAGTACTGACAGCACACATGTGACACTGCTCCGGTGAGGTTACAGTGTTTTATACATACACACTCATGTTGTCACCTATCTTCTACTCTAATAGTCCACTTAACCTACACTACACTGTAGAGGCTTGGCCCATATGGCATGACATGTTGTGATTCACTATCCTCAGCCTCACTTGCCTCACATTGCCTACAAATGCTTCGTTACATCTCTGACAGAGCGCTTCCACACATAAGAACCAGTATGCAGTAGCTATGTTGTCTCCAGCTTGCCATTCATCTGCATGGCATACTAACATCTAACTAAACCTACATTTTGTATGTATATTATACATATGTTTTGTTTTGAAGCGCAGCGCGTTCTCGTGGCACTGCACTATGCTTCCACACCAGGGATCGGGGGAGGACAACTACTGGTTTATTTATGTCCAATGGACAAAGCTGCCACTGGCCTTGGACTTGGACATTGGCATGCTTCTTCGACTGTATTCATACTGTATTTGCAGCTGTCATTGCTCCGTTTAGCAACATGCAAAATGTTAGTCGCATAACATCTGGGTACATTTCTGCACATAACTCTGCTCTTGCATGGACAGCTTACTGTTTCATGTATCGCGTAATTACATCATTTGCATAGTTTACACATACAAATGGGGTATGTTGCAAATCCCAACAATGTCCGTGCAATGTTCGTGTTACGGGCGGTCTTGCACGCCCCTACGGGTGTTTGCTGAATAGCCTGGCAGTCATCTTTCCTTGCTGTACTCTCACTCAATCCATACACGCCGGAGGTTTCATGTATCATGGCCTAGGCTTTGCTGTGTGCTATGTCTATTTGTGGTGTATGCATGGCTGTGGGTATGTCCCACTGTCATCATTGGTAAAGGTGACGCCCTATAGGTACTTCATGTAGACTGCTGTGTCATTTGACATGTCAGCACATACCTGCTGCCAATACTGAACTTCCTACTGCAGCACTTTTCATACCTTCTGAGTTATCTTGCGGTCGATAATGCTGTTTCCTCAGACATGTATCTGTTTCTGATCATACCTATCAACCTCCTAGAGCAAAATATCTGTACAAAGTCTAACATGATGGGGGGACAAATAGTGGAAGATTATACATATTGCTCTTACAAACATAGATAGTTGACAGTATTATCGGTTTTGCATTAGTATGACCTTTCTGAGGGATTTGGGGTCATAAACTCATATGTTTATCATTATTTAATGACGTCAGTTCTCAGGTATTTGGCAGACAGGTACAGATTGTAAGAGGAACACACCACACATATGAGGCATACATCTGCACATTCGTAGAGTTGCGAGGTATGTTTCTGATACTGGAAATCAATTTTCTTACACCAATACACACAATACATGGTGCCATCACAGGCCAATTGCCATTTCATTCCTATTGCAGGACACACCCACCCAGAGGGTTATATTCCTCACACAGGCCAACAGGTGCTTATCCACACTAATTATTCTATCATGCACCTTATGTGTACGCCGGTATTTGCGCTTTCCGTCAGTGGCAGAGCTCATGTACGAGTATGGGGGACTGGACACTGTATCAATTACACTGCATGACACCCTGAGGGACACATGTCTTTTGAGTCTATTAACCTTCCACATTGAATTTCACAGGGCATACGTTGTCATTCACATTTGTGGAAATACATGCTTTTGACTTGTACATGTTTTGTCATTTGTCCTGACGTCTTTCTTCTCACCTGCCCACCTAGTCTCACTAGTTCTGTACATTTAATTAGGACGGGTTACCTTCATACATCTCACCTGTACAGATTATAGGTATACGCCCTGAGGTTTGACCCATGATTCTGTTACATTTGTCATGATAATGTGCCTTTCTGGTAGATTGCTGGCAAGGCATGATGGACTGTGCGGTTAGGTAATCATGACTGACATTTTTATTTCATGATTACTAACTCTCATAACATTCGTATTCCTGACTATGCAATTATTCTATCAACGTTCTGACTTTGTCTGGGGTATATTTAATATAGTCCCTATTTGTCTTTCGTGTACTATGCCTTATTCCAGCTGTCTTATTCTGACATTTTGGCAGGTATGGTTACCATCTTGGTCGTACGCATTTCCATCCATGATAATCGCCTACATGACACTGATATAGGTCCCTACGTCTTCCCCCAATGGTTTATGCAATATCCAGTAGATTGGCTGCACCTTTATGGAGAATATAGGCGTGTGCTATACCCACATAGGTATATTGATCACTTCCATGGGGTGTACCTAATAAATCTGTGCCAACCAACACCTTGGCCCATTTCTGCATACCCATGATTCCCATACCTGACACCCCTCCACAGTACCCATTAGACATGTTTAATGTGAGCGATAATAAAGTGTGAGGACACTTCTGAGCACTCCCCACTCTGTGGATATCAGGTCATACGTCATACATTCTATCGACCCATGTGTTATTACCCTTGCACCTGCTACTGTTGCATGTACACCTATATCGTAGTTGCACTTGTGACTTCTTTAGCATCAATGACGGTTCGCACTTCGTACAGGATCAATTTTTGGGGTCCTGCAAAGGACACCTATATTCATGTTTAACGTGTAGAACTTGCAGGCCCTGTCACACTGGTACTTTCCGGGCAATGGTTTGGAAAGCATCGGTGTATTCTCCTTTCATGCATGTCTGTCTGTCTATCCATAATAGCTATACCGTGACCTATTTATGTACATGTGTTATATGTACAGGGACATATGTTTGTTGTGTATATATCTATTCATGTATAGTGTGTGTATAGATATATATATATATGTACATATATACATATGTCTGTACATTCCTCATCTCATAATTTGCTTTGGTTTAAGTCTGTGGATATATGTGTATATATATATATATATATATATCTCCATATCATACCTTTCAACTGTACAGATTTCCGCTGCATGTACAGCTGTTTGCCTCTTATCTTTGGTCCATTTTTCATAACCTTGTGTCTATCTGGCAAGTTAGTGGCATATCATTAAAGACTAATGTTGGTAAATAATGACAAACATTTCAGGTTACGACTTCATACCCTTCAGAGACTCCATGCTAGTGACACACCTTTTATTCTATCCACTTTCTATGTTTTTTAGGGCAATATCTGGGGATTGTCCCTATTTGTACCAGTTGTCATGGCTTTGTCCGGTTTTGTACTTTACGGGGTTAACAGGTATGAACCATGTACATAGAACATGGGGAAAACACCATTCATTTTCTATTCTGTGAGCGGATTACACACGCGCAGGCGCACTTGCATATCCTTATTGTGGGTTGCATATGTTTCATAGATAATTGTGCTTATGTGAACTTTCATAATTCTGACCGTAACAGTTACATATCTGTATTCCAGTTTATGGACTGCAGCGAAACACACGTTCACCTTTACATATTTAAATGTGTGTACAGCACGAACGCATTCATTACACTTTCAAGTTATATGTGCAGTGGGCGTAGGTCAACCGGGACTGCATTCACATTGGCCGGATGCCGGAACCACTATTCTGTTGGTGTTCTCCCTCATTGATATGCATACCCATAGTACTTAGCTACATCAACATACGCCTCGACACTTCACCTACGATACAGGCATCCATTCTCCTGCTGGGAAAAAGCCGGTACTACATATTACACATTCACTATTGCCTACTGCTGTGGACTCCGGCTGCATTGTTAATCATTCCAAGGATATGCAGAACACCAAGGCATATAGTCCAGCCACATACAGGTCTTTGATTGTCAGGGTGTTCATGTAGTGATCTGGGTTTAGGCTTGTCCACCTGGTGAATGGAACTTCCCTGGCCGAGTTCAAATGTCAGATGAAGCATATGGACAGGGATTATCTCCCTATTTTGAAGTTTTACCTGTGTTTATAGACACAGGTGTCTGGGCACCTGTCAGCAGCTTATTCTGTTGGCATTACATATTATGGGTGGGGTTGTTACAGTCCATACTCCATGGTGAGGGGTGTTCCCATTCACATTTGACTATTACCTGCATACAGTCATACGGGGATTATTATTTTGGACATGAAGTGACTACAGGTATGCAGTTGTACATTACACAAGTGTGAAGGGTTGTTACTGTAAATATGTACGGACCATACCTCTCAACCTCTTAGAGCACCAAACCTGCGCAAAACCTACATGATGGGGGGACAATTAGGGACACATTTTAACAATTGCTCTTACAAGCTTTGAACGTTGATAGAATACTAGGTTTTGCATTAGCATGACTTTTCTGAAGGTTGTGGAGTCTTAAACTCAGGATATTTCTCATTATTTATGACGTCAATCCTCAGCTATTTACCACACTGGTGCAGATTGTCGGAGGCACACACCAACACTATGGGGTGAACCTGTGGTCATTCTTAAGGTTGCCTCCTTTTCAAATGCCCAAAGTGGGACATGTTCTGTAGAGATGTCAGATTTTCCAGGACAAAACATACCTACAGCCATGCATAGTACAGAACTTTAACCTTTTTTGTACATATAATAGCTTATTCTAATAACATTTGAATTGCTTATGCTACTTCACATAACATATAGAAGTTTCATATATAAGATAACTGTTTTATGTGACTATTAAAGAAACTTAGGAAATAACTTTGTCCTAAACTATCAGGACATTTGCTATGTCTTGATTTTTTTCACAGGACACAACTGCCTACAGAGGGACTGTTACTCGCAAAATGGGACCGGTGGTGACCCTAGTCATTCTGCGAATATCCGGACAGTTGAGTGGTATGGCATGGACCTCTGTAATATGCTGTTGTGTTCTGGCACAGCAGTAGCTCAGCATTACAGACTGCAGTCGGAACGTGCTGACAGACAGTTGGGTTTCAGACTTCATACTCCAGACATTAATGCCAATGTGCAAACTGTTATTCTATCAAATGTTTCTAAGAGCTATCTTTACAGATTGTCCCTGTTTTTAGACCTTTGTCTCACTTATATTCATGGCTCTGTCCAGATATCTTGCTCACACAGGTTGACAGGTATGGTCAGTCACGACTGCACACAGTCAGTGTCCCTCACACTTGATCAGGGTTGACCTGTTTATGTCAGTGTCTTTCTCACCCTCATGCCATTTTCCACTTTGCAAATGTGTGCATTATATTCTCCCTTCTATCCATGTCTGGACATGTGCGTCACGGGAAGGTATTTTATCCTGGGTGGTAGGTTATGCATGCCCACTTAGGGCTGGACAGTGTCATGGACCTCCACTGCACGTTCTGACTTGTGTTCAGATATCTAATGGACTGGACATCATGTCATCATACCCATTCTACTATTTACACAAGTTGGTCATCCCATGAGGGATATCCCAAAAATTGGACTAGACCAAAACAAGTTAGATAACGAAGATTTTTGTGGCTTCCCAAAAATGTGCAGGGGGTTTTACATGCAGGGGATACATGGTTTGCAATCCTGACACTGCCTAGGGTGACAATACCTACTACATATGCGTAGGGGTCACTGTGTGTGGCTGTTTCTGCAACAAACCAGTGGACCAAGTACGGCTGGATTTGGTGGACATTCTGGTATGGTGGCAGGTTGTGTGTTGTGGAGGGTATGCTGGGTAGGCCATTATGCATCCAGGTGTGTTGCTTTTGTTATGGCCAGTTCCATCAGGACCCATCTGTGGGTATGTGACGCTGACGTATCTATACATTTGTCTCACATATTTCCATATTCATATGTTTGTGGGATTGTGTTCTACACTATGGCCTGTCTGCTTGTCTTGCAGCTGTTTCTACATGTGGTTGTGTTTCTTTCCACTTCACCCGCTGCCCCCTCGCACACCTCCGGTTCACCTTTTCTGCATACGACACAGTATCGCCTTTGAGGAATTTACCATTAAACACCCACCCCTCACACGCGAATTCCTCACACCCCATAGAGCACTACTTTGGTTGTTGGCCCATGAGATGGCCAGAGTTACACATTGACTACCCTACATGTGTCAGGTACCTTTACAGTTGTGTGGACTACCCTGCCATGTTTGCTTTCCACATGCTATACCTCACGCACAAAGGTACACGCCCATACTTGACTTTCATTACTTGGTTGGTGTATCCGGGTACTACCCGTTCGACTGTGTCACATACACGTTCGGATTATATAGCTGCCTTCCAGATTTTGCCAGCCTGTTGTACTCATTGGTAGGATGGCACCTTTTCCTATGTCCAAGCTATTCCTTACACATGTCCGACTGTTGTGGGCAATGCCTCCCCACAGTCGACGGTTGTGTTTCCACCTTTTCAATTGGCCACAGTGTGACATAGGGTTACCACCTGTCCCACTTTGCGAGGGACAGTCCTTCTTTGGGCAGTTGTGTCCTGACATGTAATTGTAAACATGGCAAATGTCCTGAGATTTTAGGATAAAATTATTTCTTATATTTTATGTGATAATTGCATTAAACAGTTATTCTGTATCTGGAATGCCTAAACGTTATGAGAAACAGAATAAGCAACTAAACTGCTACAAGAATACCCTTTTCTGTAGGCAAAACAGTTACATTCTGTCCTTTGTACTGGCTGTGGGTATGTGTCGGCCTGTAAAATCTGATGTCTGTACCAAACATGTCCCACTTTGGCCATTTGAAAAGGTGGCAACCCTACTGTGACATTTGCGGTGAACACAGCATATTTTACAGGCCGACACATACCCACGGTCAGTTCGGCAGATAGAACTTACAATTCTTGCCTATATCTAAGCTTATTCTTGTAGCATTTCGGTATCTTATTCTGTTTTTTATGACATTTATGTAATATACGTTCAGTAAAATATGTTTAATGCAACTATTGCATGATGTCTACGGAAGAATTATGTCCTATATTCTCTGGACATTTGCCAGTTTTACATGTTTGTGTCAGGACACATCTGCCCACAGAGGGACTGTCGCTCGCAAAGTGGGATAGGTGGTAATCTTGGTCGATGGTACAGATCATACTGTTCCTTTCGACCTACATGTGTCCATATTGTTATGGCTGTTTATATGCTCCTTCTGTTTCGTTTACATGTGTATGCTATTTCCTATCACATTTGGTATGTGAAATATGGACATACCTTTTGTATGTGGCTATTACATGACTTGTGGGATATAATTCAGACATACGGTCACTACATATATCTAAATTTCTCCTCATGTATTTTGTTATGGACACATCTGCACAGCTATGTTCCCTCCCTCACATTATGGGTCGGCTGGTGACCCTCTCTGTTGGACTGGACGTACCTACTGGCAGCGCGCTAACATATGATACGTTTCACTTCCACATGGTATAGCTATCAACACTACGTTGGACTACGGGCACACGGTTTTCATGTCATTTGTTCAAGGGTAGGGACCCGTTATTCCCTACCGTGCATTTGTGTTTGATTCTTCATTTTCTGTTCACAGGGACTATGCTTTGCATACATTTCAGTATCCACGGACACTGATAGGTACGATTACTACTGCTGGCGGGATATAATATTCAGCAGTTTAGGTTGCTCCTCGACAGCCGACATTGACACGCCTCCCTGCGCAACTTCAATACGCCCCTTGCACTCGCGCACATTTCCTATGCATGTGGCTGTGGCGGCTGTGCGCCTTCATTAATATGCATATGGAGCGACTAATCCATATATACGCTGCACGGCCGGTGCAAGCCTTACACCAGCTTTGTGCCGAGCTTCATGAATCCCAGGGACTGTTTTTAATAATGAGATAAAGTCTTCAAATTGTGGAGACACATTTGATTTCCAGTTTTTGTTATAGTCTATCTTGCAATAGCTAACATGGTCCATAGAAGATAATACTGATGTTTTTTCACAACATTTAATATTGGAAAGTTGAAGAGAATCAAGTCTTTTGAGATTGAATATTTGTCAGTCCATAATGCTTGTAAAAATATTGATATTTTGCATATTAACAAGAGCAATCATACAGAATATGTGTCCAATCTACTTTACATTTCTGTTACACCTCCAACAACAAAAATATTAAAATTACATATATTTGCAAAAATATTTGGTATATAAAAAGAGCTATTCAGTCATCTCCATGTGGTTATTATAAAGTGTTTAATTGATTACAAAATAAACAGTTACATTACAAGGTTGATTGAAATTGGTTGCTGGGTAGAAAACAGATCATTAAGATTCAGAGTGTTCACTCTATCTAGCTGTAAAGACTGCCATTCCTCAGGGGTCTGTGTTGGCCCGGCCTTGTTCAATCTGGTGTTATTAACATTTCCTAAGATCAAAAAGTACTGTGTAAGAAAGTACGCTGATGATGGTAAAATTGGATTTATACTACAAAATTCTTCAAACCAAGAGGAGCTAAATGAATATCTAAACTTAGTATACAACTGGACAAAGAACACAGGACTTTAATTTAGTACAGCATATTCATTTTTCATATGATAGCTTTTCATCTAGAAGTCAAGGGATATAAAGACTTAGGAATGCTGATTACTTCATTTTTTTTTCTTTTAACACTCATTCTGAGCTCACGGTAGCCAGAGCTACTAAATATATGGGTTATTTATTAAGAAAACTATCACCGAGGGATGAAAGTGTATTAACACTAGTATTCAAAACTTATATCACACCTCACTCCTGGAATATAATAATTCCTTCTTTGCCTATACAAGAGGACAACTGAGAAGATGGGAGGGAGTTCAGAAGAAATTTACAAAAAAATTACAAAGCTTAAGAACATGGGATATAGATCATAATGTGAGGCATTAAAATTATTTAGTGTCTGTTATAGGTATATTTGAGATAAATTAAGCTTAGCATACAACATTTCTATGATCCAGTTCTGAAAATTATTTTGACTTGAGAGATTAATACCTGTGTTAAAAGGCATAAGCATAACAATATGCAGTTTATAATGAAACATGGGCAATTCTGCAATGATATAAGCTATATAAGCCAGAATCCTACTGGTATACACCATTTTTAGTCTTCTTCTTCTTCTTCTTTCAGCTTTTCCCGGTTAGGGGTCGCCACAGCAGATCACCTTGTCCGCACATTGAATGGCAGTGGAGTTTTACGGTGTCGAGTTGCCAGCCCGGCGCCCAACCTTCCACAGAAGGCACACTCACATGCACACCTAGGGCCAATTTAGAGTATCCAATCCACCTACAGCATGTCTTTGGGATGTGGGAGGAAACCGGAGTACCCAGAGGAAACCCACGCGACCACAGGGAGGACATGCAGACTCCGCACAGAAGGCACCCCAGCCGAGGATCGAACCGGAGAACCTCTTGCTGTGAGGTGGCAGTGCTAACCACTGCACCACCGTGGCCGCCCTGTATACATCATTTTTAGTAATTTACCTTTAAATAATTCACATTAATAATATTACAATCGAATATAGGGCATTTATAATTATATCATTTTAAATGTGTGAGAGAGGTTTCTGGGATATAAAAAACGTCAATTCTAGTATGTGTACCAGATACATGAGAATAATAAAAATAGTTTAATGAGTCAGAATGTCTTATAGAAAAGTTATCAATCATATTTGAACTTTCTGGCCTGCTTTTAATAATTTTGCAGATGCTGAACTTTCTGGATCTCTAAATGCACTATCTTCAGATATTCCCATGATGCAATTAAAATCTCACCTATTATTTGATCCCCTTCCTGTTATCTATAATGTAATTTAAGTAGACTCTAGCTTTTCTGATTCCCATTTCTGGAAACAAATACAAGTTTACCAAAGTCCATTTTTTTCAAATATTCTATTACCATCATCATAAATAATCCATCTTAATCTAACTTTTCTTAAAGAATTTTTGGCATAACTGTTTTCCCCTCCAAAGAATCGCTGTTCCTCTTCTACTGGCTTTATAAGATTATTGAGACAATATTTTTTAGTTTGATAATTTAATTTTATCTCTGTCTTCAGTTCTAATATGTATTTCTTGTAGAAATATTGTCTGTGCTTTATTAGATTTGCTTTTTTCAATTTGAATATTCAGATAATTAATATTTAAGAAAAAAAACCTTCATATCCATCTTATAATGAATTGATTTGGATAATTAATTTAGATTTAAAATAGCCTTATTAATTCTCCCAAAAATTTACTGGACAAATTAATCTCTCCTATATTCTCCATATCCCCCAGTATTTTAAATATACAAACTAATTGAGAAGAATAGTTGTTTTTTAATTCCTTTAACAAGATGGTATACATATTAGACTGTTTTTAAATACTGCATATAAAACAAACAAACAAACATCTGAAAACAGCCAACCAGTATATATGGATTCCATTGTGATTCCTTGTTCAACCAGAAATATCTGATTAAACTAATCTTGTTAACCTAATCCATAGTAGGAATAATTAGCTAACATAACGAATATTCCTTCTATATGTAGCTCTGCAGTTAAAGGAATCAAGAAAATTAAAAAAAGAGTGTAAGAGCAAGAAAAACAACTAGAACAGCAAAACACATTCCAAGTATTTTCGGCCACAAATACAGCAAAATAAGGAAGTGAATGATTAAGCACTTTTGTTCTTTATTATACCAAGAACATCTCCAGAATAAATGACTTCACAGATTTCATACCCACTGAATCACATGACAAATCTTGATAAGTTAATTAACAATTCATCTCATTAAACTAAAAGTATATAAAATATGTATATGACAAGTTCAGTATAAAACAAATACTATACTTTGTATTTATCGACTTTGTGCCATTAAAAGCATTTAATATTTATATGCTCATTTAAACCTGTTTTTTTATCAGAACCAACACTTTTTGGCCATTCTGCCTCCTTACATCCCAAATAAATATTGCAGTCACTTCCAAAAGGGTCAGCTAAAACACTATCTAAAAAATATGCACTTGTTAAATTCACTGCCCTCTAAAGAATGTTTGGCCAAGGCATTACTAAGGTCACATTTCTTGATAGCAGTAATATGTTCATAAACTCTTTTAGAGAGTTTCCTTATACTCTTACCTACATAGAAAACTGTCACAGGTTTCACATAATCCAACACAAACTATACCATTTGAATTACAATCAAAATAGCCCTTGGCCCAAAATGCTTTATGGAGTCTTTTAGGTTCATAGGTTCATAGGTTCATACTAGGCTATCTGCCCGAGGGCATTTACAAGCCTAGCCCATAGTTTTGTGGCTTACGCCACCCCTTTAGTATGGGGAACTATACCCATTATTTTGCTGTGCCTCTGTTGAGCAGTGACACTGAGGTAATCCCTGGGGTATATCTGCGATCTCCCATCCATTGGTCAAGATTTCTCTTGAACAAGGCCAGCCAGGTGCTCTGCCTCACATATACCGGGATTTTATTCCACAGCATAGGGAGTCTTTGGGTGATGAATCTATCCCTCCAGCACGCCCTATTAATAGCCGTGTCGAGGTTTAAGTCTCGCGCCCTTGTGGCTCTGACGGATCTAGATTTTTGAGGTGAAGCATATTCATCAAATCTGGGTTTGACATGGCCTTGTATGTTAGGCAAAGGTCACCTCTGAGCAGCGTGCGACTGAATAGAGCTGGAGTTCTTTCAGTCGGGCAGCATAGGACAGATGTTTGAGACCCTTTATCCTTTTGGTGTGGAACCTTTGTGGCCTCTCCAGCTGCTGCAAGTGTCGGGTCAGATACATTCCGAATGGGGCATTGTACTCAGTCATTGGTCTGATGAGTGATGAGTATAGGGAGACTATGACCTCCCTTGATCTAGATGAGAATCCCTTCATGATAAGGTGGGCAATGTAGAAGGTCTTCCTAACTACTTTAGCTACATGGGTGTCGAATGACAGACTACTATCAACCTGGGTCCCCAGGTCCCTGATAACTTCTTCTGTACTCAGTGGATTGTCACCTATTTGGTAGCTAGGGGTAACCTTGTTTTTCCCGAAGGGTATGACTATGCATTTTTTGGCATTTAACTTTAGGCCATGGCTCTGGCACCAGTTATCCGTTTCTGTGAGACCCTTCTGAAGGATATCTGTGTCAGATGTGTTTTCTACTATGCCGCCCAGTTTGCAGTCATCTGCAAACTTTGTCAGCCATAACCCTCCTGTGTTTGCTTGTACTTCGAAAAGTAGATGCCAAACAAGAGTGGGCCCAGGACTGAGCCCTGTGGTACACCACTTGTGACAGGCTTTGAGTCTGACATGGCGCCAGCAACTCTGACCCTGTGGGTTCTGTCACTCAGCCAGTTTGCAACCCATCTTGTGATGTATGGGTTAACATTTAAGCTGATGAGTTTTTCAATGATACCCGAGTGGGGTATTGTATCAAAGGCCTTCGCCAGATCGAGGTAGGCTGTATGGACTGCCTTTCCCTCATCAATGGCTTTGGTGACTGTTTCAAAAGTCAACCAAGTTTAGAAGGCATGATCTGCCTTTGACAAAGCCAAACTGGGATGGATCCAAAGTCTGCAAATTCCCTATGTCTTTATTTATGAGGTCCATTATGATCCTCTCCATGGCTTTGCAGATAAGGCTTGTCAAGCTAATGGGCCGGTAATTTCCAGGGTCGGTGGAGGCACCGCCTTTGTGAAGTGGGACCACAGTTGAAGTGCGCCACTCCCTGGGTACGTATCCAGAGGTAAGACTATGATTAAACAGCTGTCCTAGCTGTGGGTTTAATTCCTCATTGAGTTCGTGGAGCACACAGCCGGGGACACCATCAGGTCCCATGGATGCTGTGTTTTTTGCTTTGGAGAGAGCAGTTCTCACTTGGGCGTTGGAGATGTTTGGGGGGCTGCAATCGCTTGGTATAGATATCTCTCCTTTAGGGGGGGAGGGGGGGAGAAGTTTGCACTGAACGTGTCAGCCAGTATGTTGGCAATGTCTGTAGGATCAGTAATCTTCACATCATTTTGAACTAGTTCTGAGCATATCTGGGAGTTTCCTCCCAGGTTTCTAACATAGCTAAAGAAGGCCTTATGATTGTCTTTTGAGTCTTTAGCTATTTTTCTCTCAAAATTTGCTTTGGATGATTTTATGAGAGCTCTTAGTTTTTTACTTATAGTGATCAAGGGTGTCTTACCTTTTAAGGATTTTGCTCTATCTTGTAGTAGCTTCCTCCTTTGTTGTAGAGTTTGTTTATGGCTGGGGTCCACCAGAGTGGACGCTTGCCTTTGGTACAAAGAGTCTTTGTTTTGCTTGGGATTGCCTTATCCATGCAGTCCTGCAGGTGCTGGTAGAAGGCATTTGTAAGTGATTCAGTGGCTTGAGTACTGTTTTCCGTCGGCTCGGGGGCCTTAAAGGAGACCACACTAGTCTTTAGAAGTGTGAAGTCGGCTTTCGAGAAGTTCTTTACTGTGGTCTTTTTATTTCAGGTGGGGGTGGGATGAGGACCTCCAGCGAGATTAGTTTGTGATCTGATCTCACCAGTGAGGGGTATACTTCCGGTGTTGAACATTGTGCTCCCATGTTCGTGATGATGAGATCAAGTATGTTTTCTCCTCTTGTGTGATGGTGACTAGTTGTTCCATGGCATTTGAGTTTATGAATTCCAGGAACTTTTGGGCTAGGGTGTTTGGGCTTGAGTAGTGTTCCCAGTCTATATTAGGGTAATTGAAGTCACCTAGTATGATGGTGTTTGGTGATACATTTATCCCCTCTAGTGTTTTCAGGAAGGCCATGTGAGGTTCCTGAGTTTGTGAGGGTGGCCTGTAACATGCTACAATTTGCAGAGCAGTCTTGCCTATGGTTAATTGCACCTGGATGGTCTCCGATGCATCGTGCGTTGCCACCAGTCTTGAGGTGTGGGTGTCTTTGATGAATATGGATACCCCCTCCTTTCTTGGTATTGTCCGGATTTTGGGGCCGGAACGCATGATAAGAGGTAAAACCTGATAGTGCTGGGGTGCTCTCAGGAGCCTTGAACCAGGTTTCTGTCACTGCACAGACATCGATGTTCTCCATACTGAGAAGGGCCTCGAGCGCCTGCATTTTGAGATTTAGCCTTCTGGCATTGAGCAGCATTACCCTTAGTTTTTTCCTTTTTGTGTTCTAGGGTGGTAGGTTTAGAATTTGAGCCTTGCCTAAAAAGGCACTATGGGGTGGCAAGAGCCTTTGCCAATATCCGAATCCCAGGGTGACAGGTGCAAGCCGTCCCTTGAAGCAGCGTGGCTTGTCCAGCATGTCATCCCAGGCAGACAGACATTGGATCCCCTTTGAATGACACCAGAGTTTAAGCCAATTGTTAAAGCTGATCATCTTATCTCTGTATTGTGGCATCATTCTTGGTGAAGGTAGGATACTGCTCAAGGTCAGGGTCATACCTGCCTGGGCTACATAATCAGAGAGCTCCTCAATGTCTCTTTTCATGTAGTCCAAGGAGGTATGTCTCAGGTCGCTTACACCAGCGTGGACAATGACTGAGTCATATTTGTACCTGCTGTTGAGAGACCTGAGTGCTTGCGTTATGTGGCGGATTCTAGCGCCCGACAGGCAGCTTACTGTGACCTTCTCCTTACTCAGTCTGGTGAGCGGGTCCCCAGTGTGTCTGACTATGGAGTCACCAATGACTAGTGTGTCTGGCATTGTGTTTGGTCTTAAGGGCTGTGACTGTTTGACACTCTGACTGTGAGGTCTATGTGTTGCAGGTGTTGTGTTCTGAGGTGGTGGTTGTTTGGGTGTCTGCTTTGGTGGCCTCTGCTGTTTTGGTAGATTTTTGATCAGAGCCGAGTATGTCTTTGTGTGTTTATGTGTATGATTTGAGGTTGTGATGGTACTATGTGAAACTGGGTCTATAGTGTGTGTGGTAACCTTCTCCTCCTGACTGGTCTTGCCAGTCCTATGTTGAGAGAGCTCAGCCTCCAGTTTGGCCGTATAGTTGCATCTCTCGCATGTATTTGTGTTTTGTGGGAGGAGGAGAGGGTTGTCTGTGTACATGAGGCAATTATAACATTGCCTCAATATTCCCAGGTTCACCAGCTGAGCAGGAGAGGACACTAGCAACTGATCCCACGACATGCTAGAAGGACTAGACAAAAAAACTTTAAAAGAGATTCCGGGGACGGAGTGACCGAGAAATGGGGTTTGCCTTTTGGGGTGCTATCTATAAGAGTGCCGTATCAAGGTAATAAGTACTGTAGGAGCAAGTGCTAGGTTTAACAGATAGAGAAAAGTCTACTTGGAGTCAAGTAGAGATGATCTTTTTAGGTATTAGAGAAAGTGCTAGTAACAGGGATGCTTAAAGGTAAGATTGAAAAGAATGCACTCTGCAGTGTGCACTAGAGAAGTTAGATATGAAAGTAGGTAACTTGAGTTTTACCTGTTTAAAAAGTTAAGGTTTAGTGGAGAGTTACTATTTTTAAAACAGCAAGATGGACTGAAAGGGGTGGTTACTTTTGTATTTTGGTACTATGAAATACTGTAGGATGGCCAATAAATTTAAATAATTGAAGGGTGGGATTTCAAAAGTGATGGTTTTGTGATTACTCACATAAGCCAGTGAAAGTAGAGAGAAATGCGATATATGGTCAGATTAACATAAGAGGCGGGCAACTAGAAAGACAGTGGTATTTAACAAGACAACTTAAATGGGTGGGAGGGAGGGAAAATTCTGCCTGACTCAGAACAGAGAGAGCTGTGGTCTCTTTGAAGTTTTAATATGCTGTTAAACAGAATGCAAGCAAAACACAAGGTAAAGAAAACAAACTACAGTATTCAAAATATAGAAAGGCAATACAGAAATACAAAAAATAACAGCAAACTAACCTTTCCTTCACAGCAAAGTGTAGCAGAGTCTGGATGAGCCTTTCTGGTAAAGCTCTGAAATGTTTTAGTTTACTCCTTAAATAGAAATTTTAGTTCCTAGCTCCACCCCCTCTGTTAACAAGTGATTAACCTTAAGTGACCTTTTCTGTCTTATGAATGAGTCCTTAATTAATCAGTTCTTATTTCTGCCTGACTCAGAACAGAGAGAGCTGTGGTCTCTTTTGAAGTTTTAATATGCTGTTAAACAGAATGCAAGCAAAACACAAGGTAAAGAAAACAAACTACAGTATTCAAAATATAGAAAGGCAATACAGAAATACAAAAAATAACAGCAAACTAACCTTTCCTTCACAGCAAAGTGTAGCAGAGTCTGGATGAGTCTTTCTGGTAAAGCTCTGAAATGTTTTAGTTTACTCCTTAAATAGAAATTTTAGTTCCTAGCTCCACCCCCTCTGTTAACAAGTGATTACCCTTAAGTGACCTTTTCTGTCTTATGAATGAGTCCTTAATTAATCAGTTCTTATTTCTGCCTGACTCAGAACAGAGAGAGCTGTGGTCTCTTTTGAAGTTTTAATATGCTGTTAAACAGAATGCAAGCAAAACACAAGGTAAAGAAAACAAACTACAGTATTCAAAATATAGAAAGGCAATACAGAAATACAAAAAATAACAGCAAACTAACCTTTCCTTCACAGCAAAGTGTAGCAGAGTCTGGATGAGCCTTTCTGGTAAAGCTCTGAAATGTTTAGTTTACTCCTTAAATAGAAATTTTAGTTCCTAGCTCCACCTCCTCTGTTAACAAGTGATTAACCTTAAGTGACCTTTTCTGTCTTATGAATGAGTCCTTAATTAATCAGTTCTTATTTCTGCCTGACTCAGAACAGAGAGAGCTGTGGTCTCTTTTGAAGTTTTAATATGCTGTTAAACAGAATGCAAACAAAACACAAGTTAAAGAAAACAAACTACAGTATTCAAAATATAGAAAGGCAATACAGAAATACAAAAAATAACAGCAAACTAACCTTTCCTTCACAGCAAAGTGTAGCAGAGTCTGGATGAGCCTTTCTGGTAAAGCTCTGAAATGTTTTAGTTTACTCCTTAAATAGAAATTTTAGTTCCTAGCTCCACCCCCTCTGTTAACAAGTGATTAACCTTAAGTGACCTTTTCTGTCTTATGAATGAGTCCTTAATTAATCAGTTCTTATTTCTGCCTGACTCAGAACAGAGAGAGCTGTGGTCTCTTTTGAAGTTTTAATATGCTGTTAAACAGAATGCAAGCAAAACACAAGGTAAAGAAAACAAACTACAGTATTCAAAATATAGAAAGGCAATACAGAAATACAAAAATAACAGCAAACTAACCTTTCCTTCACAGCAAAGTGTAGCAGAGTCTGGATGAGCCTTTCTGGTAAAGCTCTGAAATGTTTTAGTTTACTCCTTAAATAGAAATTTTAGTTCCTAGCTCCACCACCTCTGTTAACAAGTGATTAACCTTAAGTGACCTTTTCTGTCTTATGAATGAGTCCTTAATTAATCAGTTCTTATTTCTGCCTGACTCAGAACAGAGAGAGCTGTGGTCTCTTTTGAAGTTTTAATATGCTGTTAAACAGAATGCAAGCAAAACACAAGGTAAAGAAAACAAACTACAGTATTCAAAATATAGAAAGGCAATACAGAAATACAAAAAATAACAGCAAACTAACCTTTCCTTCACAGCAAAGTGTAGCAGAGTCTGGATGAGCCTTTCTGGTAAAGAAATACATGGTGTGTCTGTCACCTATCTACAAAATATACATTTATTACATTTAAAAGTCTCTGGGGTATTGCTTTTAATGTTCTTGTTTTATTTGACTTCTCTTACAAAGATTTTAATCTGTCCCACCTTTTTAAGAGAATATTGACTTATCAACTACAACCTTGGCTAGATCTTTATTACTTAAAATACTTTTCCAATTTTCATTTAAAATGTCCTTCATTATACTCATATCTTTGGAAACTGGTAGAAGAAATGACCAACTAAAATGACTAGATGTACTAGTGCTATGCTTAGCTACACTTTGTTTCATAATTGTGTGACTAGCCCTCAAAATAGGTTTAAATTTGTCAATTTGAATGAGTGATATTTCAGCCATGATGCTCTCTAAAAATCTTTTTTATATCATCTGTCTAAAAATAAATTTATTAAGTACATAACATCCGTAAAATACTCAGTGGCATTACTGGTCATCCTACTTAGTCTAATAAATTGATCCCTTACAACATTTTGTTTCATGAACATAGTGTGATAACTTTGTGCAGATATCTGTCAACAAACGTTTCTTTCCTATATGCTCTACTTTCAAAATATTTATCTTTCCTATTTACTTTTACTGTTAAATCCAAAATATTAACCATAAACCTTTATTGTTTAAGGTAAACTTAAGATGATCTGTGGTAATGTTTAAATAATTGAAAAATTGGTCAAATTCATTAAGTGAACCCCCCAATAAAATGAAAAAAAATCATCTAAGCAACTCTTGTAAAAAACAAAACAAACAAAAATAAAAACACCTTGCTAAATAAAGTGCTTGTTTTCAAATGTTCTTCTTCTCACCAAACCATAACTATGTTAGTAAATACTGGCACAACTCTAGCACCCATGGCTACTCCTTTAATTTGTTTGAAATATCTATCTTGAAAAGTAAAAAAAAATATATATTTTCAAGAATAATTTCTACCAAAGTGCAAATAGTATTTAAATGAATATTGTCAAAATCAGTGAACTTATGTACTTTCTAACAAATTCAATGTCCTATCTTGATGAATACTGGTGTATAAAGTTGTAACATCTAAGGTAACCAAAAATCCAACTATGCTAATAGCACAAAATATAAATTGATTTATTGAGTTTAGACATTGATAGTGCTTTTGACTCAGTTAATTAGAAATACCTTTTCTTAGCTTTAGAGGAATGTCATTTTGCAAATTTTTTACAACTTACTAAACTTTTTTTATGAAGATTCCTTTCCTTATATAAAATGTATTCTTATATTTCAGGATCAATTTGGATTACTAAGGGAACTAAGCAGGGTTGCATGTTGTCACCATTGCTTTTTACATTAATTATGGAACCATTTCCAAATTACATAAGATCAAAGTTAGATATGAAAGACATACAGATAAATAATAATTTAAATTCCAAACTACAATTGTTTGCTGATGACATCCTTTTGACATTAAATGACAATAGTTGTCTTAAGGGTGTTTTCAATGCAATACAAATTTTTAAGAAGAAATCTGGACTTAGTTTTAACAAAAATAAAACAAAAATTTTTAACATCTATGATATGGAAAACAATTTTCTAAATATATTATCATAGATAAAATCAACTACTTAGGGATAATTTTAACAGATATTAAAAATGTTGTTGTTGTTTGTCTTTTTGCCACAGCGGAACTCCGGTCCTCTAATGATTGGCAGTAGAATTTTATGATGCGGAGTTGCCAGCCTGACGCCCAGCCTTCAGCGAAGGCACGCCCATTCACGCATGTCTTTCGGAGGCCTCTCAACCGCAGGGTGGACATGCAGACTCTACACAGAAGGCACTCCAGCCAAGAATCGAACAGGAGAACTTCCTGCTATGATGCAACAATGCTACTGCTGTATCACCGGGGCTTTAGATAATATTAAAAATGTAATAGCTGTTAATCATAACAATAGTTTAAGCATAATAAAGAATCTTATTAACAAATGGAATAAGTGTTTTTTTCTCAATGGAAGAAAGATTTTCTTTAATTAAAATGATTATACCAAATGTGTTATATATAATACAATATATTTATCTTTCTCCTCTTAAAAAAAATAAAAGATTTTAATTCCTTAATTCTGAAATTTCTTTGGCATCCTAATAAATCTAGACTAGCTCTAAATCATCACTTAAAAGAATGGTCCTCTGGAGGCATTGGTTTACCAGATCTAAAAATATGCTCTTTATCATCAATTATTAAGACTATTGCTCTCAAGTTATACAATAATTATTGTGCTAAATGGGAAAAGATAAAATAAAAAAAATTGTTTAAAATGCAATAATTTGGCAAATTTACATCATCATACAATATTAAATAATGATCTCCTTTAGTTGTCAAAAGATTATTTCTTAGATAGTCAGAATCAGTTAGTTAACTATTACATTTTAATGATTATAACCACTTTCAGACATTTTATTTATAAGAACCTACAATATAAAGCATGTTTTTTCTCTACTGTTTTCTATAGGTTTTACTCAAACATCTACACTGATTACATTTAAGGAGAAAATATGATTTGTTGGTCTCAACTGATAGACAAAGAAAAGCTGCAAACTGTAGAGTACATAACAAAAATGACTTATCTAAGGAAATGTGGTTAGATATTCAATACTGTAGACAAGTAGTAGGACATAAAATTAAATCTATGCAGCCTACAGTAAGAAATTCTATTCCTAAAGTCATTGATCTCCTAAATATTTTGATCCATCAGAATATTCTAGGGAAAGCACTTTTATCTAAATTATATAAAGTGGTCAAGAATACAAGAAAATATTGCAATGAAAGTTACTGGGATTATTTAAAATGCATAAACAAAATGTATCCAAGTGAAGATGATAAAAATTAATATTATTATCCTCAAAACAAACTATTTCTTCATTAAAATGGAAATTATACTCTTGGAAATTTATCCATAGAACTTTCATTACTCCACACAGAGTTGAATTAATGTATTAAAAAAAGTAATCTGTTGAAGATGTACACTAAGTGTTAAAACTGATTGGGAACATATGTTATTTATTGTAATGCTCTCTTAAACCATTCTGGGATAATATTTTTTAACAATCATTATTCAATGATAAATTTATTTTTAACCAAATCACTAATTTTATTTAATACTCCAATACCTGCTTGTGTCAAAGGAATAAACTACTCCGTTTATTATACAGTATTTTAACAATTGCAAGAAAAATTATCACTAAAAATTGGAAAAATGAACATACTCCAACCTTGAAAGAATTTATGATAACTGCAAATGATAATTACCATTTAGAACTTCTCACTATCAAGGCCAGAACAACCAGAATGGAGTTTAAAGAACTGCTAAACAAATGGTTGTTAATGTTTAAATAATTGTATGCTAATACTTGAGAATCTATTTAAAATTTTTTATTCTGTAGTAGTCACCTGTATAAATAGTTGTTTTATCGTGTTTTGATAACAGACTGTTTATTTAATTGTCTAATTTCTATGTGCATGTTATCATTTGTTAATTGAGCGTTAAAACTTTAATAAAATTATTGAGGAGAGAGATGTGCAAGCTATGCTAACGTGCTTTTACATTTTTAAAGTGCTACTTCAAACAACTGTCCATGAAAACACTGGAAATACTTACATTTTTATTCCCCATAATGAAATTAAAACAAAGTAGAAATGACAACATATTAAATACAATGTTATACAATTTGGGACCTGCTTTTTTTTGTTTACCCCACAAATCAATAACATTAATATATTTACTAAATCTTTTTACAAATAATCTTAACTTTATTAAAGGGAATAGCATTCTATTATAAAAGCTGTTACACCATGTCTATATAAGATGAAAAGACTTGCTTTTTATTTTATTGATGTTATACTTTATGCCTGTATATCCCTTTCTTTTATTTTTTTCCTTTCTTCAGCACAGACAGAAAACCTTCCCACAAGGTTAAAGAAAATAATTAGTTTCAAATAATACTTTTCCAACAGTTGGCTTCACAGCTCCCATAGTACTAGTTATGTCAATCAACAACACATTTTCCCATTCCTTTATACTTTTTTCCCTTCAAGCACTAACATATTCCATTTTATGAAAGAGAATACAACATTCAAGAGGGATCAAATCAAGTGCAGCTGTTACTATTGCTCACCCTACCTTTTTCAAAAGTGTGAGTGAGTGAAACTCAGTTTCAGCGGGAAACAGTATTCACAAAAGTTCCAAGCAGCACAGAATGAATTACTACATCAAATCACAGAAATTCATTGTCAAAGAAACCCACAATACTGTGAAGTGATGTAATCAAAAGTAAAATGAAAAAGCCCTAACATGCCATACATGTAGTGTTCGTAGAAACTCCAAGTAGTATAGAATTAAGTGCTCCTCTAAAAACACACACAATTTCAGTGCCATCATCACATATCCTCACTCCTCACTACACATATCTTAACAAAGCCCATCCATCAAACCCCCATGAAAAGCACTAACATAACTCAAGACATTGTGAAATAATGTAAACCAAATCACCGTCAAGCTATGTAACTAAAAGAAAGGAAAGTAGAATATCAGCTGATTTGTAAGTATTTAACAGTGTCTCAATTATGATATTATAACTACTGCATTTGTGAAACACTGGGATTATATTTTAACTCTCTACTACATATCCTATACCACTGTATATGGTGAATTAATTAAAATTAAAGCTTAACTCAAGATTTCCTGAAAAAAATTAAATACATAAATTAATATAATTCTTCTCACTGTTATTTCTGAGAACTAATTATTGTTGTTAAGATAAATGAAATACTTCACAGATCTATATTAAACATTAATTTTATGACATCTAAAAGATTTGATATAGTTTTATGTTTTCTTCTTTTCCTTGTTTAATGTGCTTTAAGAAGAAAATGCTTTTTGTTTCTTGTATGTGCTGGTATTTCCACTGCATTTTTCTGGTTGCCTTTTCATTTTAGTTTTATAAAAAAAAAACATTTCTTCTTGTGAAGGACCAAGCAGATAAAGAGAACAGACAAAACAGTTTGCTTCCTGTACTGTATTAAAGATCCTTTCACATGTAGACTGGATTACCTTGAAACTTGTTTGAAATAAGAGATGAGACTTTACATTGTATTGTTTAAGAAGTTTGATAACTGGCCAGAAATCTTTTCTTTTTTCTAATGTTTTAGCTGTGTAGTCATTGTCAAATCTTATAATGTTCTGTCCCATTTTAATGGTGCTTTGGACCATGCAGACAATAGGAAAAGTTCATGCAGAAAAGAAAGAAATTTAGCACTATTGATCTTGGAGCGTCATTTCGGTTAGTAGGAATGGGTTTCTCAGTTGATTTATTTGTTCTTTCAATTCCAAAGGAAAAGCCTTCTGGTAAATCTAATGCTTGAAGAATCTATGAAGTTAATGTTTCATCCCTCTAATTTTTCAGGACCTCCAAAAATTCTTACATAACACATTTTTTCTCTATTTTCTAGATCATCTACGTTATTTAGTTGCCTGCTGATTTGTTTTAAGATAAACTCTGACTGGATTTCTTCTTCTTTAACTCTTCCATCAAAATCCTTTAATGCAGTTTCCATCTCCTTTATTGTTGCATTTTGATGCTAACTGTTATTTTTATCATCTATGTCTGTTTATAAATATTTTCCTGTAGTATGTCTTTACTGGAAGTTGTCAATTTTAAAAGTTACCTCTTTAAGAAAGGTTACAACTTGCTGGAGTTCTTTTTTAATGTTCATCTTCCCAGAGGAAGTTTTGTATAAATTCATTCCATATTTTGTGTAGAAGTTATGAGAAGAGTTTGACTAAATTACTACTTCGTCTTTCAGATTTAAAGTCACCAAACTTTGCTATCTTGCCTGATAAGTAATTCAGACTAGAATTAGATTAATGTATTCTTGTGTTCTCTGAATTTCAGATTAATAACTACAGAGCATACCAAAGAAGCTGTTACACTGCCACCAATTTGTCTCCGCCCCCTCAGTTCCGGGTTATGTTGACATAAAATCTGGAGGTGATTTTTTTTAAGACTATAGTAGGCTGATGTTTCCTAAAACTAGCTGTTAAATCTGTCTACCAGCTATTCCCATGCTGGTATATAATGTACTCAGAATACCAACCTTTCATTGAAAATACAACTGTTGAAAAAAAAAGCCATACATAGAAAATCAGCTTATTGCACATTCCAGCCTTATTTTTGTGCAAAACTGCTGTAAGGTTCAGGACTGAGGAATGTGTCCTTTCCCTACTCTAGTGCAATTTTGGAATTGTTATATGTTGTTAGGAGGTATTGGAGATTTGCTTCCCTGCAAAAAAATTGTCTTTTTTTACATTTTTGGATCAGCTGGTGTTTGACAAGTTGTGTATGATTACTTGCCCTGTGATATGTTGATTTTTCGATAGTGTGACCTACACACATTGTACTTCCTTTGTATGACACCACCAGAAGCTAAATTAAATGCTGCTGTCAATAATTTTTTGGTTTATATTGCGGCATCTTGGTAGAATGGTAGATGGTAGAATGCTGCTTAAGACAATGCTAATATGTGCCTTGGCCACATATTCTGAGAGCTCTATCATGTCTCTAATCAAGTAGGCCAAGGAGGTATGTCTCAAGTAAGTCACATGCACATGCATTATGAATGTGACATATCTGTATGTCTGGTGCAGTGACTTGAGAGCATGCGTGATGTGTCATACCCTAGCATTTGATAGGCAACTGATTGCAATCCTCTCTTTTCACAGCCTGGTGAGTGGTGCATCAGTGTGTCTCACTATGGAGCCACCTATAACTAGGATACTGGATTGTGTGGAGGTTTGCCTTATGTTTTATTTTTTACTTGAGCTGTGTGTGATTGGCATAGTGTGGTATTGTGCAGTATTGACATCCTGATTGTTATTTGCAGTGGCTAAGTATGAGAACTTTGCTTCCATTAACATTTTATAACTATATCTCACAGACACTGTGTCAGTTTAAGTAGGAGGTAGTGGTCGATAAAAACAAAACAATTACTACATTGTCCGAGGATCCCCATATCAACCAAGATACCTCTAGAAACTTTTGGAAAGTGCAGACCCATGGTTCCAGTTGTTTATGGAAAACAATGAGGGAAAAATGTATTTAAATAGCTAAAAGGAAGTGACTTCCCAAAATGAACCAACCAAGATAATTGGGGGAAGGAGTCTTATGTCAAATTAACATAAGGGACATATAAAAGAAACACCGGGTTTAAGAACACAAGAAGGAGAATGATGAGGAGATATTCAGCCACTTAGCCTTTCATTGCATAACTTGACACTGGCACAAACAAAAGTTGAAGATGTAATTAAAAAGTTCTTGGCCTCAGAAAATAAAAGTGATGAACCAAAACCATATTCCCACCCAAAAGCAATCAGCAGTGGTGTAGTTGGCTAATCCAGCACCCTGTGCTGGTCCCACAAAGTTGTGCCACATCCATTTGTTAATATTATTCAAGATTATACTGAAAGATGAATGTGTTCAGTTATTACTCACATCACAACTATACCCTCTGAATATTTATAGGTTCATAGGTTCATAGGTTCATAGGTTCATACTAGGCTATCTGCCCTAGGGCATTTATAAGCCCAGCCAGAGTGTGTTTGGCTTTCACCACCCATTTTAAATTAATTTTGCTATGCCCTTTTTCGAGGTTAGTGTACTGTGCCTCTGTCTAACAGTGACACAGAAGTGATACCTGGGGTAAACCTACGATCTCCCATCCAGTCATCAAGATTCCTCTTGAAGAGAGTCAATGAGGGACTCTGCCTAACCTGGACTGGGATTTTATTCCAGAGTAAAGGGAGCCTCTGGGTTATGAATCTATCCCTCCAGCATGTCCTATTTATTTCAGTGCTGAGGTTCAAGTCTCTCGAGCGCGTAGCTCGATGGGATTTGGATTTTCTGAGGTGCAGCATGTCCATTAATTCCGGGTTGGACATGGCTTTATACGTCAGGCACAGATCGCCTCTGAGCAGGCGGTATGCCACTGAGTAGAGCTGGAGTTTCTTTAACTGGGCAGCATATGGCATCTGTTTGAGCCCTTTGATCCTCTTGGTGAAGTACTTTTGGGGTCTTTCCAGTTGCTGCAGGTGTCTGGTAAGGTACATCCCAAAAGGGGCATTGTACTCAATTATGGGCCTGATGAGGGATAAGTAAAGAGGCACGATGACCTCCCCTGATCTAGATGTGAATCCCTTCATGATTAGGTGGGCTATATAAAATGTTTTTCTAACCACTTTGGCCATGTGGTTGTCAAATGAGAGATTGCTATCAACTTGGGTCCCCAGGTCCCTAATTACTTCTTCTGTACTTAATGGATTACCACCTATGTGGTAATTTGTGAGCACTTTGTTTTTGCCAAAGGGGATGACTATGCACTTTTTGGCATTTAGCTTGAGGCCATGGCTCTGGCACCAGTTGTCTGTTTCTATGAGACCCTTTTGGAGGATGCTTGTGTCAGCTGGAGAGTCGATTATGGTGCCCAGTTTGCAGTCATCTGCGAACTTGGTCAGCCACAGTCCTTCCGTGTTGGCCTGTACCTCCGAGAAATATATACCGAACAAGAGAGGTCCCAGGACTGAGCCTTGTGGGACGCCACTTGTAACTGGTTTGGAGTCTGACATGGCTCCAGCAATTCTAACCATGTGGGTTCTGTCCTTGAGCCAGTTTGTAACCCATCTAGTGACATAGGGGTTTATATTTAAGCTGGTGAGCTTATCTATAATGCCCGAGTGGGGTACTGTATCGATGGCTTTTGCGAGGTCCAGGTAGGCTGTGTGGACCACCTTCCCCTCGTCAATGGCCTTGGTGACTGTTTCAAAGAGATCAACCAGGTTTAAGAGGCAGTATCTGCCCTTAACAAAGCCAAACTGGGTAGGATCCTGTGTCTGTAGGTCCCCAGTATCTTTATTTATGAGGTCCATGATCATCCTTTCCATAGCTTTGCAGACCAAGCTAGTCAGGCTTATGGAGCAATAGTTTCCAGGATCCGTTGAGGCACCACCTTTGTGGAGAGGGACCACTGTTGCTGTATGCCACTCTTTGGGTACATATCCTGTAGTAAGGCTGAGATTGAACAGTAGTTTTATGTTTGGGTTTAGCTCTTCTTGGAGTTCATGTAGGACGCAGCCCGGAACACCGTCTGGTCCCATTGATGCTGTGTTTTTTGCTTTGGAGAGGGCAGCTCTTACCTGAGCATCTGAGATGTCAGAGGGGCAGCACTCTGCTGGGATAGATATTTGCTCTTTTGGAGGGGGGAGGGGAGATGTTTGCCCTGAACCTGTCAGCTAGGATGTTGGCAATGTCTGTGGGTTCAGTGTATTTTTTGTCATTTTGGACTAATTCTGAGCATATCTGGGAATTCCCACCCAGGTTCCTAACATAACTAAAGAAAGCCTTGTGATTATCCTTAGTGTCCTGTGCAATTTTTCTCTCAAAGCTGGCCTTAGATAATTTTATGAGTGCCCGTAGTTTTTTGCTAATACTGATCAGAGATGCCTTCCCTTTTTGGGATTTGGCTCTATCATGTAGTAGCTTCCTCCTTCTGTTGTATAGTTTGTTTATGGCTGAGGTCCACCAGACAGGACGTCTGCCTTTGGAGGATTGGGTCTTGGTTTTATTTGGGATTGCATGATCCATGCATTCCTGAAGGTGTTCATAGAATGCATTTATAAAGGATTCTGCGGTCTGGGCCTTATTTTCCACAGGCCCGGGGGCTTTGAAGGATTCCACCTCGGTTTTGAGGAGTGTGAAACTTGCTTTAGAGAAGTTTTTCACTGTGGTTTTCAGGGCAGGGGGTGGAGTCGGGATGTGAATATCCAGTGAGATTAGTTTATGGTCTGATCTTACCAGTGAGGGATACACTTCTGATCTGGAGCATAGAGTCCCCATGTTGGTGATGATCAGGTCCAGTATGTTTTCCCCTCTTCTGGGAGTGGTAACAAGTTGTTCCATAGCATTTGAGTTTATAAATTCTAGGAACCCTTGGGCTAGGGTGTTGGAGCTAGAGTAATGCTCCCAGTCTATGTTTGGGTAGTTGAAGTCACCCAATATAATGGTGTTTGGAGAGACCTTCATATTTTCCAGTGTTCTCAGGAAGGCCAAGTGGGGTTCCTGGGTTTGGGAGGGTGGTTTGTAGCAGGCTATAAATTGGAAGGCAGTTTTACCCACTGTTAGTTGCACATGGATAGTCTCTGATACTTTGTGCTGTGCCACCAACCTGGAGGTGTGGGTATCTTTGACAAATATTGATACTCCCCCTCCTTTTGTGGTTCGGTCCAAGTTTTGGGGCCGAAAAGCATGGTATGAGGTATAACCTGGTAGTGCTGGAGTGCTCTCGGGAGCCTTGAACTAGGTTTCTGTTACTGCACAGATATCGATGTTCTCCATGCTAAGGAGAGTTTCGAGTGCATGCATCTTGAGGTTTAGACGTCTGGCATTGAGTAGCATTACTCTTAGTTTTTTATCCCTTGTGATACCTATGGAGGTGGGTTTGTCTTTTGAGCCTTGCCTAAAAAAGGCACTATGGGGTAGCAAGAGCCTTTGCCAATATCCGAAAGCCCAGGGGTGACAGGTGCAAGCCGTCCCTAGCGAAGCATCGTGGCTTGTCGAGTATGTCATCCCAGGCTGACAAGCATTGGATCCCCTTTGAATGACACCAATACTTAAGCCAATTGTTGAAATTAATCATCTTGTCTTCATATTGTGGCATCATTCTTGGTGAGGGTAAGATGCTACTCAAGGTCAGGGTCATACCGACCTGGGCTACATGCTCAGAGAGCTCCTCTATGTCTCTTTTCATGTAGTCCAGGGAGGTACGTCTCAGGTCATTCACACCAGCATGGACAATGACTGAATCATATTTGTACTTGCCTTGGAATGACCTGAGTGCTTGTGTTATGTGGCGGATCCTAGCGCCCGACAGGCAGCTCACCGTGACCTTCTCCTTGTTCAGCCTGGTGAGCGGGACATCAGTGTGCCTGACGATAGAGTCACCTATTACAAGTGTATCAGGTGTGTTGTTTAGCCTTAAGGGCTGTGACTGTTTGGCACACTGGCTTTGTGAGCTATGTGTTGCACGTGTTTTGTTTTGGGGTAGCGGTTGCTTGAGTGTCTGCTTTGGAGGTCTCTGCTGCTTAGGCAGATTTTTATTTAGAGCCTTCGAGTATGTTTTTGTGTGTTTATGTGTTTGGTTTGCTGTCATGGTAGGTCTATGTGAGACTGGAATTGTAGTGAGTGTGGTTTCCTTCTCCTCCTGACTGGTTTCGCCAGTACTGAGTTGAGAGAGCTTAACCTCCAGTATGACTATATGGTTGCATCTCTCACATGTGTTGGAATTTGTTGGGAGGAGGAGAGGGTTGTCTGTGTACATGAGGCAGTTGTAACATTGCCTCAAGATTCCCAGATTCACCAGCTGGACCGGAGAGGAGATTGACAACTGACCTTTGGACATGCTAGAATAGTATTGGGAATTCCTTTATAATTGAAACAAAAGGGCCAATGGGGAATGAGGTACTCAAGGGGAGTTTGTGAGGGTGTAGTGCTTTTAATATTTTAGTGCTGACTTATATAATTGCTTTAGTGAGCAAGTGCCAGGTAACTTAAATGCAATGTGTTACATGTGACTTAAATGCAAAAACAACAAACAGTAACTTTCTTTCAAGTGAAACAAGGAAATAAGTACAGTAAGCAATGCAGATATCACTAGGGATCCACAGAAGCTCTGAAAAGCCGCGTTTTAGGTGGAATTGGTGTTTCAGGGAAATAACAAGCAAACAAACAACAAGCATACAAATAAAGCTAGATTCAGTAGGCCTGGATCTAGTCTATGCTACAGCAAACAAGGTGTACCAATTTCAGTAAGAAACAGTTCAAATATGCAGGCACTATAAGCCTTTAACCAGAAATTCCCAGCTCAGAAGGGCAGAGTCCAGCCTCTCCTCCCACAAGAGTGCAGACCACAAACCTTCTTAATGTAAAATAACTGGCCTGAAGCCCAAGTGCTTAAACCAGAACTAATACACTTTTAGAATAACAGACACTGAGCCCTCAATCAGCAGTTCAGTATTTAATGAAACTTTATCAACAATCCCAAATAGTTATCAGAGAAAGGGAAATATCTTGTTGGTTATTATACAATATTTGAATATAATGCTCTGCCATTCATGAATTAATGAATAATATGCTTATACTACATGAAGAGTTGTAGAGCCTGTTGATGAAAATGGAAATGCAAAAGCTGGCTTGTTGCCCGACATAAAAAAGGACTTCTTCGATTGGCTTCCTGCAGTACAGTATCCAATCCACCCTCTATCCCACCAGCTCTTCAGGTTAAGAGAAAAAAAAGTCTATTCCTTCTACTGGCCAGATACACGACCCCTCCCCCTCCTGCCCCAGGAGCCAATTAGGACCCATTTCTGTTCCCTTCTCCTACTCTCCTACTTCTTTGCATTTTATTTTACAAAAAAAAACAAAACAAAAAAAAAAAATTTTTCTTTTAATATGTACAATTTATACCCCCACTCCCCAAAGAATTCTATGGCTCTTGTGTTTTAGTTTTAAAAAAATGTTTTCCTTTTAAACATTCACAAAGTGCTTGCTGCAATTCAACAAACAGTTGCTACAGTTTATACTCTGCAAAGAGTGCTACAGTGCTCAGGTTTTAGTTAAAATAAAGTTTTAATCTGTAGCAACCAGTTACTTCAGTTTTGACCACAGAGGGTCACTACAAATGCAATACTGGCTGTCTAGTCTATCACAAAATATCTCATTAATGAAAAACGGGCATTAGCTTTGCTATGTTATGGTCAGGTTAGACAAGACTTTACAACAGCATGAGCTGGTATCCAGTGAAATCTGTATTTCATTAATGCATGCCACAAAGGAAAGTTACTTGATGAACTAAAATGAATGAATAGTGCACAGCTCACTGTAGTAAGTCTTGGGTGTCCAAAATAAAACACAAAGAGACTACCATGAGTTTTACCCCTGGCAAATGGAATATTGTAGGTAGGGTACCTCAGTGTGGAGTCCTCTTCTTTAAAAGAAATACATTTATTTAATACAGGACGAGTATGTATTGACATAACTTTAGTCATCAATGTCATGACAACATAAGGTATGGTAAGTAATGGAAGGAGAGACTTATAAAAGAGTTTTTTTTTTTTTTTTTTTTGCAGAGATGGAAAGGTACATGGCAGTTGAATTTAACACAAAAATATAAGTCAATTCATTTCACTAACAATAATTAAAATTTAAAACATTTGATGATAGAGTTTCCTTCACAGCATAGAATAGCAAAAGGCAAACTGAATCATGTGCGATAATTTGTGGCAACTGTTGTCAAGGCAAATATTATCTCAGACATTCCCACATGATCCTGAAGTATTAACACTGTAGAGGGCAATAAGAAGACCACAACCGGGAGCTGGGGCTTAGGGTTAAGGAAGTCATCTGCAGCTCCTGTGGTATAGGGTTTGATTCCCTCAGTCCTCATTAGCCTATTGTGTGACCTTGAACAACCCCTTAACCCTACTGTGCTTGGGAGCAACTGGGAATCTGGACTAGGCTCTTGAATGGTCTACTGGACTGCAAGCCTGGTATCTACTCATGAACCTTTACTGTATGCAGTTAGATTGTAATATTAGACTTATTATGTGCAGGCAAAAGTGCACATCAAACAAACAAAAAAAAGACAAAATAATAGTTTCTAATCAACAAATGAAAGAAGGTTGGTATGTGAGATGACACTCTGAAGTTCTATATGA